>NW_014568481.1:0-860 GCF_000743755.1 Blastocystis sp. subtype 4
TCAACAATGGGATTGAACAATGTGTGTTCGTTTAGTCATTTGAACATGCCAGGAGTTCGTATGAGTGATTTGCGTTCGGTTCAGTTTGATGTGCGTGATGGTGATGATGAAGTAGTATCAATCTCTTCAGACATCTACATCAACATCCTTTGAGTGATAATACAGCCATTTTCGTTGGACATTGGATCAAACTGTTAGATGTGTTTATGTAGTTGATTCTTTCGCTTAGTAGTTAGTTCTCAAACATTGCAGTTCAGTTACAACTATTTGAATCTAATCCTATTCATCCAGGTGGTAGATCCATAAGGCCTAAGGTATTTGAAATCTGTTTTAATACCTTTCATCCATGTATCACTAGCTGTGATACACTCTATATTGATTGTTTTGTTATACAGCAGTCTATATGAGAGAGGTGTGAAGCATTTCACTTTCAGAGAAAGATAGCTTTGGACTCTCAAATCAGTTAGAAATGATTACAATGTGATCAATAGAAACAATCAGTTATGTTCTTATGAATAATCACATATTCATCTTCACTATCATTCCCCTTATTCCATCTCCATTTAGGAATCATAGTACAAGGAATACCAACAAGACTCATTGCTCGACCCACATTCACATCTTCATTATGAGCAATGAAAGGAAGATATCGATATCCAGTCAATAACTTCGGTAATGCTTTCATTGATATCATGTATCCAGCTCCTGTTGAATAGTATGCGATTCTTGTCATTGTTCCTATCAATGATTTGGGTACATAATTCTTTCGACTTGAATTCCGATAGTTGTAAGTGCTTCCATTCACACAATCTCCAACATAGTCTCCTTTCAATCCTTCAACAATTGAATTGAGACGAGGA
>NW_014568480.1:0-1597 GCF_000743755.1 Blastocystis sp. subtype 4
CATAATGATTTGTACTCCATATCCTGAATTGTATGAACTCTTTGATGAAGAGATTCAGAATGGAAGAGTGATATTGGTACATTTTGAATGGCCAATACCTACCTTTGCATTGTCTCAAAGACAATATCAAGCAGCTTCAATGACTACTTGTTTTCATCGATATCGTCGAAATGTCAAGACTCTATTCTTTGTTGATGTTGATGAATACATTCATAGTGTATCAAGTCCTTTCAATTTCAAACCAATTCTATCTTCATTGATTAATTCTGGTTATGATCGTGCACATGTAATGAAATGAATATGATTTCAATGTAGATGTCAAACATATTTATGGTAGATGGAAACAATTCTTGTTTGAATCGAGAAGAACACTTTGTGAAGGGAGATCTATTCGATGTATACAACTACCAAGTGATGGTCTCCAAAGATCATAGGAAAAAGAATGTTATGTTTTCTTCATTTGATGGAACGATTGGAGTTCATAATGGCTGTTGTGGAGGAAAGACTACTCATATTCATTATGACATATTGAGAGTTGGTCACTTCAAGAGATTCACATCAAAACAATCAGGTGTGAAGAATGATTCAATGACAATGTATTCTGAATCTCAAAAGGAGAATATGAAGAAGATTGTATCTCGTCATCCACATTTGTTTATGATCTAATCTGTTTCTTTTCCTGATTCAATTCCCTTCACATGATATTAAGAATGTGTTGACATTGAGAAAAAGGCAAATGAAGGTAACGATACACTTATTTTAGAATAGAATTGATATCTTGAATTTATTTGAAAGAGAATGAGAGTGAAATAGAATAAGGAAATAGAAGTGAATTTAATATATGAATTGATTGTTTGTCTGAAGAAGAGTGTTTGAAATTGTGAATTGATATTGATTGAATAGATGTAATGATATAGAATCGATTGAGATAGAATATGAGAATGATGATGATTTGATGAGAATAGTATCATTCAGAACAACAAATTTGAGATAATAATGATATGAGAATGATTGAATAGAATGATTGAATAGAATGAATATGAATAGAAGATGAAATGATAAGAGAATGAGTAGAATGAGAATGAGATAGAATTTGGAGATAGAATGAGTAGATTTGTTAATCAATGGCATTTGTGATGATGATAGTAATGATGATATGATGATAGGACTAGCGCTTAAGGAGCATGAAATGTGAAAGAATCATGAATGAAACTCTTGAATGCTCAGTGATATTGATAATCAAAGTCATCACACTGTTGAGTTGACTATTTCCCCGTTTTGATCTTCTAATCATGTGATTCATCTTGCTTCTCAATAATCATCTCATTTCTGTTGATCTGAATACAGATTGTTGATAATGGATATCAATTAGAATGTAGATTGAATACTAAGAATGAGTGACAACACAATCATCAATGAGGAGACACTCTATAGTGATAGTTATGATTTCAATAGAATGAATACAAGCATTCTAACATCCTTTCACTCTAATGGTTCTTCTATGTTGTTCAATCAAAGGAATTCACTTTTGTTGATTGGGTTATGATCTCTATTCTATTGTCTATTCCATTTGGAACTCATTATCCAGAATTGAATA
>NW_014568479.1:0-821 GCF_000743755.1 Blastocystis sp. subtype 4
CATTTATATCTACACTCTCATATCATATCAATTCTATTCATATCTCACAATTCATGTCAATCACTTTCTCACTCACTCCCAATCACATCAATTTGTTATGATTTCATTAATTCTCATTCATTTATTTCTTCATCACTAATTGTTTCATATGATTGTTGTTGATTGTAGTATCAATCATCTCATTCTATTCTTCACATTCTGTTTCATTCTTCATTCTACTCTCATTTCTAGTTATCCTTTCTTACTCTATTCAATGTTCATCTAATCAAGATTATGTTAAGATCACTAAGTATACTGGCTATGATCCTAATCGAGAGTCATTTGAGATTGTATCTGGATCATCTACTCTATTCACTTCTCCTTCATTCAGTAATCGTTATCAACAATATGTGTATGAAGTCTGTTTGAATTCTTCTTCTAATCATATCTACACTCTTATCATGAAAGATTCATTTAGTAGTGGATGGTGGGGAGGTGGATGGATCTCAATGAATGATATCAATGATAATATTCTATTCAAGAACATTATGAGATGGGGTGTAAGTGAAGAGAATTATCAATTTGCTCTCTATTCTCCTATCAATAAGAGGAGTACTTGGAGATACAGTGATAGTTATCATTCTCTCTGGAATACCAATTCATTCAATGATAATCAATGGATATCAATCATTCTTGGATCTTCTTCTTTTCGCATTTCTGCTAATACTCAGTACTTCAGGAAGTCATTCAATGGAATCACTGGAATGGCTTCTATCGATATTCAATTCTACTATTCTCATGGTATTATTGCTTATATCAATGGAATTCAAGTATTCAGAGAC
>NW_014568478.1:0-826 GCF_000743755.1 Blastocystis sp. subtype 4
GTAATGACTTAGCTTCCTAGATCAGACGGGTTAGGGCGCTTTCCACTAGATATGACCGTTCTTGTTTTCATTTCTTTCATTAACTCTTTTCAACAACACATTCTTATCCTCACATCATATCAATCATTATCAAATTCAAAAGAGACAATCATTCTTTCATATGAATGTTATTTCCTGATCCAGTCTCGTTATCAATCTTCAATCCATGGAGTGAAACATAGTCGATTGCTTCATTCGGAATGTGAAGAAGAGTAGTAATGAGAGAATCCTTCTAGAGACAATCCCTATATGCTATGGGAATGAGGTGAGGTGTATCCTTAGGAGTACAATTATGGTTGAAAGATAATGAAGATAACTGATTAAAGATTGGACCTTCATAAAGGATTGAATATTGATTGCAGGCATACATCTCCAAGCCTGCAAATATGCCATGTGATTGATGTAACAACCAAGTCATCTGAGCCAGACTCAATGCCCTCCTCGTTATCTGTGAACAATCAGAGTTACAGGAACAGGAATATGAGACTTTGTTAGAGAAATCCAGTCGGATTCACAACACTCAGGATTGTCACTAACTCCTGTTCATCATCAGGAAGGGAAAGAAGAAACAGTAGGATAACCTGCAAAAATGTTAAATGAATTCCATTTGCTTCCAACTAGATTCTCAACAGTCCAATCGATATAGGTTCCAATTCTATTGAGCAGTTCACCATAAGTGTAAGGATCAAGATCCATGATATCAGCAAGAGTACCTACCAGTTCAGTAGAGGTGATAGAAGAATAAGAATCAACAACAGTAGAACAATCTTCAACTCCAAATACTCCA
>NW_014568477.1:0-826 GCF_000743755.1 Blastocystis sp. subtype 4
TATTCCAATCACTTGACACATCACTCTGTATCACCTTCCAATCTGTGTATTCAATCTGGAAAGGGAAATATGTTGAGAACACAGTTGTCACAGTAGACGGTGCTGTATCTAATTCGGGCACTTCATTGATATCCAACTCCATCTCTCCATAATCAACAGTCAAAGTATAACCACTTCCTACAGCCCATCCATCTCCATATGAATCAGATCCTTCAAATGTGTATATTCCATTATTCAAACAGAAATCAACATAGTAATAAGCATCATAAACAGGGAACATGGATACAGATCTCAATACAGTTCCTGAGGTTCCTCTTCCTTCATATAGTTTCCATGAATTCTCATTAGGATAAGTATCAGTTCTGATACGAATAGTCATCAATCCCTTGTCTCCAGTACATATTGAAACTGATAGAGAGATAGTATCAGTCACATCTCCTCCACTAATCTTAGTAGCAGTGATGGTGTAGGTTTGAGTAACATTCCCAACAGTCGCAGTACCTGAGATCCAACCAGTGTGAGGATTCAACACAATACCAGCAGGAAGAGAAGGGGAAACTCTGAAATCGAAATAACCATCTGNAGGAATCACTTCAGCCATCTCAATGCCCTTGTACACGGTGATTGAAGAATCATAAGTGAAGTTAGGAATATCAGCCAAAGTACTATCAGCAAACAGATCCAGAGATTGAACATACCAATCACAAGAAGAAGGATTACCAGTACCAAAGTTCTCAAACTTGAATTGATTATAAGGAGTATTGTTAGGGAAATAGATTCTTCTCTTCTGACTGGGAGTGGAATAAGTGAGACCAGTTACATTGGT
>NW_014568476.1:0-1531 GCF_000743755.1 Blastocystis sp. subtype 4
ATGTACTTGATTCGTAAACTTGTCCAGAAATGAGTATAATAGTATTCCAATCAGATGATGTGGATGTTGCACTCAATCGAAAAACTACTTGGTCCATTTGTCGGCTGCGTATAAGGCCATAAACGAAAAGAGTTGATATAAGGAATAGATCTAGATATCTCGAAAGTGAGTGAACCAGGAGGATCAGAAAGATAAGCTCGAGTGTCTCGAAAACGCTACAGCATAATTCGGATTCTCAAATCCAGTTGATGTAGCTGTGACTTCATTTGGAACAACGAAACAATTGTTTGAAGAACTCAAACCAGCCATGAGTGAGATGAATCCATCAAACTGAATTTGTCCAGAGATTGAAAGATCCACGGGATGGACTTCAACAGCCAGAATACTTGACACAGTCACCTCATTAGCACTGCGAATGATTCCATGATAGTCATAGGATGAATAGCTTCCTGTAGCCACAGTACTACTCGTTGGTTCACCATCAGGCATGTTGTCTCGATACACTTCAGCACCATTAATGTAAGCCACAACACCAAATTGATAGTTCAGTTGCAACTCAAAAGCGGCCATATTGTCAACTCCAGTGAACTGTCTACGGAAGTATTGAATTCCTTGTCCAACTACTGCTTCTCCACCTGCCATATAATCAGTCCAAGTACTATCTTCAAAGCTGTACTCTTTCCAGTTTCCAAAGGGGTTATTAGTGTATTTCCAAGGTTGATTCTTGTTGATAGGAGAATACAAAGACAAAGGCTCTGTCTGAGTTCTTCCTTCAGTCATCATTGTCTTGTACATCACATTTCCATTAATACTCTCGAATTTGATCCAAGCACCATCAGCCCATGAATCACCATAACTATCGAGCATTTCTAGAGTATACTGATGATTTGTGGAAGCTGACAAGCACACTTCAATCTCTCTTTCACCACTAGCCGCAAATGAAGAAGTATAAACGACTGTTGAACCAGAATAAATCCTGAATGACTGTTCACTTGAAAAGGATCTGGTCTTTTTGGTTATTTTTGTATAAACCTGATTGGAAGAATAATCAAGAGAAGAAGCAATTATTGCTATAAGTGATATAACTAATATGCACATACAAAGAATGGTTAATAACCAAACTCAATCCATTTGGAAAAGAACCAGTTGTATGAAAGTTAAGAATACAGTCTTTTGAATTCTATTAGAATGAACGAACAGTAATCATATAATAAAAGCAGACTTGTGCTTCCGCATTGGAGTTGTGTTCTATTAGAAGAATTCGCAACTGTGTTTCTCTAACTCAATTAGTTAATTCTGTACTTAGTCGGAATAAAAAACAAAGTTGAACTGGATTTCTAGAGATATTATGAGAAGAGATGTTTGGTTCATATCTCACATTCACAGAATATGGATATCCACATCCTTCTGGTCCTGCTTATGATCTAGTGTTTCAACAAGCACCTGATTTGAGTCGAATATTGGGATTTGATGAAATTCAGGCAAGTGGTGTGAAAGGAAGAGAACCAGTAGATGTATCAAATGGATTGAA
>NW_014568475.1:0-818 GCF_000743755.1 Blastocystis sp. subtype 4
GAAGAGTAGGTTGAAATTTCAATTAGACAAAAAGTTTTGATAGAATTCTTCTTAAGAAATAGAAAATCCAACCTACTCCACCTACTCCACCTACTCCAATATCAAATAATCCTCATAATGAATCTAATTTATGGGCTATTCTAAAGAATGTTGGAGTAGGTTTGAAATTTGAGACTACTCCTGAAACCTACTCCAACAAACGAAGTGTTTTTGCATTAGAAAGTGGATCAATTATATATCTAATCCATGATATTCAATCCATTGTGATTATGAAAGATAAATAATGAATATGTGATTCTACTATTACAATTTGTGTAGGAGTAGTTTCGGAGTAGGTTCAAAAATACAACCTACTCCGAAATTCCTTTAAAAAGGCTCATTAAATGGCTTATTTATAGGGATTAAATCATTTTGGAGTAGGAGGAGTAGGAAGAGTAGGTTGAAAATTCAATTAGACAAAAGTTTTGATAGAATTCTTCTTAAGAAATAGAAAACCCAACCTACTCCAACTACTCCAACCTACTCCAACATCAAATAATCCTCATAATGAATCTATTTTATGGGCTATTTGTAAGGAATTTGGAGTAGGTTTGAAATTTGAGACTACTCCTGAAACCTACTCCAAGCTACTCCTATCAATATGGTTTCGATTATACTAAACCCTTATATCCGTTTTTCTATTCAGTTATATGAACAATGCCAAAGTGAATTAGTATGCGTTTTAAGCATTCTGTTCTTCTTCATCCCACATTTTGATCACATTAATAAGGTTGAATAGTTGTTTGTAAGTGAGTTTGCCAAGATGATCAAGGAAGTAA
>NW_014568474.1:0-818 GCF_000743755.1 Blastocystis sp. subtype 4
TTGAATGAATTGTCTCCACATTCAAATGATTTGAGTTGAGAGAATGAAGACAAATCCATTGTTACTAATCCCATTTCTAATTGAGAATAGTCCATGAATGTCAATTCTTCAATTGATACAGAGATAGAATCAATATCGATATAAGAAGAAACGATTCTAGCATATGATGATTTAGATTGAATGAAATGAGTGATATGATCAGAATCTAATGAATGAATGAATGATATCATAAATGAATACTGGTTGAATGAATCAAATATGCATATTGGAAGTGATTAGATCCCGAAACACTGAAATCAGAAAGACGAGGAATATCTAATGAATGAATGAAATCATGAATGAATACTAATCAAATCAATTGATCCAATATTCTCAAAGTTTGATGAACCAGATAGAATGAATGAAGTGAGAGAAGGAAGATCTCATTATCAATTCATAATCATTCATTAGTACTCTTCATTGTCAAAGTATTCATGAAATAGAATGGTTCATTGTTACTATCCTTTCGATCATCATTTGAATCGCCAAACATGGAATGTGAATGAAGTAGAATTGATTTCAATTGAGTCAAATCTAATGAGAATCGATGTCAATATCAAATCATACTAGATAGTACAATATCATGAATAGAATTGAATGAATTAGATCCAAATTCAATTGATTCAAGAGAAGGAAGATCATTCAATTCAATTGATTCAACAAAGTAGAAGTTCATTGATTCTGAAGAAGAACCAATCATAATCGATTTCAAATTAGGAAGATGATTCAATTCAAATATGTGATAATCTGAGAATGAATATCGATCAATTGATAATTCT
>NW_014568473.1:0-815 GCF_000743755.1 Blastocystis sp. subtype 4
TAATCGGAACAAGCATAGTATTTCTAAGAAGACACTCGAGAGAAAACAGCAGTTGATTTGAACATGTTTCACAATCTTTCATCTGAGAATCTGTTTGTTGAGATAATTAATCAAGGTGTCATTAAGTATGATTAGGTGTGAACCAGTAGAATGTGGAGTGCATCGAATCCTATCAAATGCCTCTAATAAATCCAGCTAGTCAGTTCTGGATCGAGCAAGTATGCGAACTGTGTTCTCAGAAACTCCTGCTAGATTGTATACACCTGTAGAAGAACATGGAAACAATATTCAGTGAATTAGCATTAACTTCTGTGTATTGCAAGAGCATTATTGAGGAAATCAAAGGTGATTCTGATGGATGAAGCCACCGCCTCCATTGGTCTGGAGACAGATATGCAAATCCAACAGACTATTCGAACACAGTTCATGGATAGTACTGTGATTACTATTGCTCATCGTATTCACACAATCATTGATAATGTCGAGTCTTAGTGTTGGAAATAGAGAAGTGAAGGAGTATGGTAAGCCTTTGACTCTTCCAGCTAATCCAACGAGTCAGTCCAGTCAGTTGGTTGAAAACTGCCCTGTATAAGGTACCAAAGATTGGAGATTAATGAAAAACTCTTCAATTCATTCAATCCATCAATCACAAATCGTTTCACATTCTCAAAACAATCATTTCCTATCTCAATTCGTTTCAATGATATCAATGAATTGTTCAGTATCAATGATGATATATCAGGATTGAAATGATCATCAATAATCAGAGATTCAATACAACTAGTAACAATCAATTCACAATCATCAATCCATTT
>NW_014568472.1:0-813 GCF_000743755.1 Blastocystis sp. subtype 4
TCTGAAGCTGTGGCTCTCTCGGAGTTCACAGTAACTACAGCTGTAGAGTTGGTCCCTGTTCTTGTAGTGGATGGAGAACCTACTAGCTCCTTGACTGTGTCTGTAAATGTTACTACCAATCTGCTAGGTCGTCTCACATGTTTCGTGGCTCCTTATCAGGGTCTTGAGAGTCGACCTACTTCGCTCACACTCTTTGCCAGCAATTGGGTCCAATCGGTCGAGGTGACACCAATGGAATCACCTATTGAACTGCTTTTCGCTGTGGATGTGACAGGAGCTGTGTTGGATGCCTCAGAGACATATCATGCCTGGTGTGTGATACAGCGTGAAGTGTTAGAATATGAGGATGATGTGAGTATCATCACTACTGAGTCATTCCCTGAATACTCATCTCCTCGTCATTTGCTCAGTGCTGATTCATTTGAAGTAACAGTGATTGCTCCTGTAGAATTTGCTTCGGATGTTGATCCAAATGCTCCGATTCGTCTCTCGTTCTCGCTTCCTGCTCAAGTGAGTGAAGGTGCTGTGACCTTGTTGAGTGGCGACAATGAGTTGATTCTGGTTCCTAGTGACCAGATTCATTGCTTACAGACAACTTGTGAGATTCGATTGNTCCTGAATGTGGATACGAATGCCTTTGTGAATGGATCAACTCCATTGGAAAAGGAGGTGAGTAACTATTACTTCGAAACTGGATTCCAGCGATGTGATACAAAGTTTGTCAGTAAGGGCCTATGGAACACGAAGATGTGTGAGTGCTTCTCTGTAGAAGGAAGGTGTGAGTGCGAGTGTGGAGAAACGTCTGTCATGAGA
>NW_014568471.1:0-805 GCF_000743755.1 Blastocystis sp. subtype 4
CTCAGATTATCAGAATTCGTAGTTGAACACATTGTATCATATGATACTGATACTTGCATAGCACGAATACTCACTCCAGTCTCAGATCGATTACAAGCATTTCTCAAAGCACTATCGAATCCATCATTGAACTCGTTGTAAGCATTACTGTTGAAGTTCATTTGTGTCAATTTAGGGAAATCCTCCTTATCAGTACACATTGTATGAAGATTTGAAACAATCACAGCTATCATAGACTCAACATCTGTTGAAGTCTCATGAGAAGCAGCTTTGTGACCAGTCACTTGCAAGTATTCAAGATTCATGAAGTATCCCTTATCACCATTATCAATCATCCACTGAATCACATCATTCAATCCTTCCATCTTGAAAGAACCATCTCCAAACACAATTCGAGAAGGACAAGTGAATTCAGAAAGAGAGATGAGAGGAATAGCAACAGTAGCATCAACATATCTCACAATCCTGTAATCAGAATAGAAGTACATATCAATAGGAGATGGATTTCTCTCAATCTGAGCAGCAAGAGAATCATGGAATAACTGAACACTAGGTTGAGTCATTCCAGAAAGAGCAAGAACTCTAGTATGTTTGAGAGCCTTAGTAGGATAAGCATCTCTCACAGCTAGATATTTCTTCACACATTGAATCAGAAATGATCTGTTCATAACAGGTGGATTGAGATTCATAATTGGTATTGTCTCCAAGAATGAAAGGATCATAGATAGGGAACCAAGGTTCAGGAGTAGGAAGGAGATCAGTTACAATAGGACGAATAGCGAAACCAGCAATACCAGCAATGTTG
>NW_014568470.1:0-847 GCF_000743755.1 Blastocystis sp. subtype 4
ATTACCACGATCATACTGTTGCTCCTTGAAACTGAACTCCTGAAGAGAACGCAACTTCTCGATGTTGTCACGAGCGTCGTCAATCATACGAGGAGATCCATTTCGGATCAAGTGATCGATCAAATTCAATGCCTTACTCTCAAATCTATTCAATACCACATACCTTGAAAATGATCTTCCAATACTTGGGTTGGGAAGCCAGAGCCTTGAAAATAGCTTCCTTGATCACCTGGTAATCAGCACTAGATATCAGAAACCCACAACCCACAGAATACTCATTGTAGGAAGCCTGAGCAATAT
Source organism: Blastocystis sp. subtype 4 (assembly GCF_000743755.1). Classification (NCBI taxonomy): domain Eukaryota; class Bigyra; order Opalinata; family Blastocystidae; genus Blastocystis; species Blastocystis sp. subtype 4. The sequence continues at coordinate 301 of NW_014568470.1, forward strand.
CGCTCAACATCGTTCCAGAAGCACCCCAGTTCTCATTCGAAAGAGCCTGATCCAGAGTCTTCTCCAGCTCCGTCTTCTTGCTAACCCATAAGACTCATAATTCATTCATTGCTTACGCTACAAGTCCCTTAGCTTGATTCAGAAAGTTCATTTAGCAAAATATCACTGGATAACAATTCTCTGTGTAATCTCATTGAGTCACGGCGGAATACAACATAATTGTACAAATACTTGGCATTCCTGATTCTGTCGTGGATGTTCGATCTTTTGTATTAGTGTCTAGTCCTCAACTGATAAGACAAACACTACTGGAGATATCCTATGGATCCCCCATACCTTAATTCCCAATTTGCAAACAAACAACGAAAGAATTGTTGTGTCAATCCGTGTAAGTTATGCAACCTACAGACATCCTTACAGACGGCCTCCAGCACCAGGGAGAGGAGCGACCTGTTCCTCCACCTTCACTCCTTCCTCCTCCTTTCTCACAACCTCACTGTGCTGTTCCATCAGCTTCGCCATATCCAACTTAGGAGCCTTCAGCATC
>NW_014568469.1:0-798 GCF_000743755.1 Blastocystis sp. subtype 4
GCCACTTCATGAGCTGTAAACTTGATGGCTCTGAAGGCGACTTCTTCGGCTGATCCTAATGGGAAGAGTTTCGCTCGGAACCAGCAAGACCCATAATTGGGATCAGAATAAACACACTTATTGATGATGGCACGATAATCCCGAGCAGTCATGAGATAGCTAAGGAAGCATGGATTATTACTCCTTCCAAACATTAGCAGTTCCTGACTAGTGATCATGGAGAGACGAATAGCCTGAGAATGAGAGAAGGAAACAAAGTATACTTCAATGAAAGAATCACCATATTGAGGAGTGAAGTAGACAGCAAAGTTGAGACAACGCTGAGCATTGACAGGATGAAAGTGACGACTCATCGGATTCATGAAGATACGAGCACCTTCACACCAGACCTCACCACTCTTACTGACATATTGAAGAGCAGAGAGGAAGATGGATAAGGCCATCGAGGAGCCATACAATCTATATCTCATTCTCTAATTGATCAGATACTGATGAGTGAGTTGAATAAGTGAAGACCAGAGTCTACCTGCTGACAAGTAATGAACCAGAGAGACACGATTCAAATCATAAGCTTTCAGAATATCTCCTTCACGCAACTATCCATCACTCGGAATAGGCACACTTACCAACTGTTGAATACGTTCCAGGACCAACTTCCATTCTTCAGGGAATCGAATCATGTTTATCATAATGACTTTCCCAGCCACATCAGGTGAACCAATAAAATCCAAAATTCGAGCCAATTCTAGACATACGGCATGTGTACTACGACTAGGAGCAATCTCCGTACTTCGAACC
>NW_014568468.1:0-797 GCF_000743755.1 Blastocystis sp. subtype 4
TCAATCCCTTGCCTCCAGTACATATTGAAACTGAGAGAGAGATAGTATCAGTCACATCTCCTCCAGTCATCTTAGTAGCAGTGATGGTGTAGGTTTGAGCAGTACTCTCAGAAGTGGCAGTACCTGAGATCCAACCAGTGTGAGGATCCAACACAATACCAGCAGGAAGAGAAGGATTGATTCTGAAGTTCATGTAACGATCACCATTCTGAGGAATCACTTCAGCCATCTCAATATCCTTGAATACAGTAATTGAAGAATCATAAGTGAAGTTAGGAATATCAGCCAACACATTATCAGCAAACAGATCCAGAGATTGAACTTCCCAACAAGAAGAAGGATTACCAGTACCAAAGTTCTCAAACTTGAATTGATTATAAGGAGTATTGTTAGGGAAATAGATCTTATTCTTCTGACCAGGAGTTGAATAAGTGAGACCAGTCACTTCCTTCAGAAGTGTCCATTCATCTGTATCTGAGTTACGACCATACAGATTGAACTCAGTTACCCAATCTCTATTGGGGTCATCAGAAATCTGAATCTGAACAGAACTGACCCATTCACGACGATCATTATTCAATGTGATGGTGAGAGAATTGTCATGAGAACAATCATGGGTATAAAGATAATTCAACACGTCTCCCTCCAGTATATCATCGATACCAGTAGTTGTAGCAGTATATTCCCAGATATGAGATTCAGATTGTTCTGAAGGCATCAAACGAACCATTGCATCGAAATAGGATGTGAGTTGAGTATCATCAATAGCAACAATGGCAATAGCAATCGTGTTACTT
>NW_014568467.1:0-796 GCF_000743755.1 Blastocystis sp. subtype 4
TGTCCGACAAAATGTAATAATCTTGTGGTCTATAACTTGTTGCATGTATGTGATTGTGAAGTTTGATAATGAATATGTGATTCTATTTTACTTTGGAAGTTTTGTTTTTATATAATCATGATTCACTTTGTGAATGCAAATCTATGATTTGCTGTTGGAGTAGGTTTGGAGTAGGTTCAAAAATACAACCTACTCCGAAATTCCTTTAAAAAGGCTCATTAAATGGCTTATTTATAGGGATTAATTCATTTTGGAGTAGGAGGAGTAGGAAGAGTAGGTTGAAATTTCAATTTGACAAAAAGTTTTGATAGAATTCTTGTTAAGAAATAGAAAATCTAACCTACTCCACCTACTCCACCTACTCCAACATCAAATATTCCTCATAATGAAGCTAATTTATGGGCTATTCTAAAGAATGTTGGAGTAGGTTGTATTTTTGAACCTACTCTTGAAACCTACTCCACAAATATCTATGATATTCTATCCATTTAAAGAACTAATCATTAGTAATTGTTGGAGATGAAACCATCTCCTTTAGTTGCTCTGCAACATTTGATCTATGATCAAATCCTTGTAATTGGTGGATTCGACATTCATACTTATTAGAACATAGCAGTGTTCATTATTTACTTTGTCTCATCCATCCAAAGTAAAACAATTGCGAACTCAGTTGCTCTGCAACATTTGATCACAGATCAAATCCCATCTTGCCATTGTGTCGATGATATCACTGTTCTCATCAAATGGCTTAAGATCTCGTTTTGTGTTCTTAAATCCTTTCTTGAACAAATTGTTA
>NW_014568466.1:0-796 GCF_000743755.1 Blastocystis sp. subtype 4
GTGAGGAATTGAGTGTTGATTGATGACTAGATACACAGTGAATAATCGCAATACCTTGTTGAGTATTCCTTGGGATGTAACTGCACTGACTGTAACTGGCAATTCATGTAATGATAATACCATTACTGCTGTTGATTTGAGTTCATTCAAGTTTCTTCGAAGTGTTGTGATTGGTAATAGCTGTTTCAAGTATGTTCTGGCATTCTCGATAGTGGGACTCAATTGGCTTGAATCAGTCAGTATTGGTGAATACAGTTTTAGGGATGGTTATGGTTCTTTACTGGAGGGCAGTGAGTTGAAGATTGTGAATTGTCCACAATTGAAGAGTTTGAGTATTGGAGGCTGTTCGTTTTTTCGACACAATGGATTTGAATTGTCTGAGTTGCCTCAACTGAAATCTGTAACAATAAAGAGTTGTGGTGGATGGGTTCAAAGTTGTTTTTATAATACTCGTAATGCAGTATTCAGAGGTATGAATGATGAAAGAGATGGATTGTAGACTTGCCATCATTGGAGACTATTGATCTAGGAAATGGTGTCTTCCAATATGCAGAATATGTAGTATTTGAAAGTATGTGGTAATAGGAATTGAACATATCAGATCTTCCTAAGTTGACTGTGTTGCTATTACGGTCAGATTGCTTGGTTGGTTCGACTTCTACAAAGACAACTGATGTAATTCCCTATTACTATAAGAAGAGGCCTGAGGCCGTGCATGTTCTGCGGCATCGAAGGCAGCCTTCGCCTTCGGCTCGGCTACCTTCTTGCCTTGAACTAATGCTAATGGTTGAATAAT
>NW_014568465.1:0-795 GCF_000743755.1 Blastocystis sp. subtype 4
AGATAGTGGCAGTCACATCTCCTCCAGTCATCTTAGTAGCAGTGATAGTGTAGGTTTGAGTAGTACTCTCAGAAGTGGCAGTACCTGAGATCCAACCAGTGTGAGGATCTAACACAATACCATCAGGAAGAGAAGGATTGATTCTGAAGTTCATGTAACGATCTCCATTCTCAGGAATCACTTCAGACATCTCAATATCCTTGAATACAGTGATTGAAGAATCATAAGTGAAGTTAGGAATATCAGCCAAAGTGTTATCAGCAAACAGATCCAGAGATTGAACTCTCCAAGTACAAGAAGAAGGATTACCAGTAGCAAAGTTCTCAAACTTGAATTGATTGTAAGGAGTATTGTTAGACAGATAGATTCTCTTCTTCTGACCAACAGTTGAATAAGTGAGACCAGTGACTTCCTTCAGAAGTGTCCATTCATCTGTTCCCAAGTTACGACCATACAGATTGAATTGAGTTGTCTCCTGACCAGCGTATGATGATGCAGAGTAATAGTTCTGAATCTGAACAGAACTGATCCATTCACGACGATTGTTTGATAGAGTCAAAGTCAGAGAATTGGCAGCACAGGATGAATAATAGATGGTGGAACCATAATACATATCAAATGGATTGGTTGCAGTTCCAGTAATACCAGTAGATGAAGTAGTGAATTCCCAGATATGAGATTCAGATTGTTCTGATGACATCAAACGAACAACTGCATCGAAATAGGATGTGGTGTAACTGTCAGCAATAGCAACAATAGCAATAGCAATCGTGTTACTTCCAGATTGAAGGAATG
>NW_014568464.1:0-794 GCF_000743755.1 Blastocystis sp. subtype 4
GCTTATGATGTTGATTTGATTGGTGAGAATGAGTGTGACAAATGATTGAAAGACTTGCCTTCACTTGAATCCATATCTATTGGAAGCTATTCATTTGGTAGTTGTCATTCAGTTCGATTTGAGAGTAATGATTGAATGAAGGAGTAATAATCAGATCTGCCAAGATTTCAATCCATGTATCTGTTTGAAGGAGCATTTCAAGGGGATTTGGGAGATGATCGTAAATCGAATAGCACAGCTCCTTTCAATTATCGAAACATTCTAACAATGAAGAGTAATGAATAGAAGCAAGAATGATGAATAGATTTGAATCATCTTGTGTCAATGTATGTAGCTCCCGTTTGTTTCTCATTCATTGGATCTGTTGTTTTGGAGAGTATGACAAATGAATTGAGTTGAGAGTAGATATTCCAATTCTCACTTCAGTTGATATCACTAGCAGTGGTAGTTATCAATTTGAGCGTGTTTATGAATTGAATGCAACGAGTCTGATTAAGAGTTGAAGATAAGATGTAGATGCTACAGCTCTTGAATCGTTTATTCGAAGCCGAAGTTCCTATGTTTAGTCCATTTGTACTGTATGTTCCATCAAGTAAGGGATGATTAAGTTTATCGATTAACAAACACTCCAATCTACATATTCTCCATCCCACAAATCTTTCCATGTCTGTGGACTCGTTAGGAAGAAATCATACCGCACAAAGCGAGTCCTTTTATCAATGCCTCGAATAGCTGTCATTTCATCATCACTTAATGAGAAATCAAACACAGCCATATTCTCAGCAATTCGACTT
>NW_014568463.1:0-790 GCF_000743755.1 Blastocystis sp. subtype 4
AGTGTGAACGGAAAGGTTTGATCAAGATGATTATTCACTTTGTGTGAGGAGTAGTTTTGGAGTAGTTTTGGAGTAGGTTCAAAAATACAACCTACTCCGGAATTCATTCAAAAAGGCTCATAAAATGGCTTGTTTATAGGGATTAAATCATTTTGGAGTAGGAGGAGTAGGAAGAGTAGGTTGAAAATTCAATTAGACAAAAAGTTTTGATAGAATTCTTGTTAAGAAATAGAAATCCAACCTACTCCAACTACTCCAACATCAAATAATCCTCATAATGAAGCTAATTTATGGGCTATTTGTAAGGAATTTGGAGTAGGTTTGATATTTGAGACTACTCCTGAAACCTACTCCAAGCTACTCCCTATCAATATGGTTTCGATTATACTAAACCCTAATAACAAGAATATATTGAAAAAATCCAAATTCTCCAATTCACTTCATTTCTCAGAAGTTTTTAAAGATCGACACCCTTATTAATTTCCTGCTAAATCTATTTGTTACCCCATAACAAGCACCAATTAAATTCGTGCATATATAACTGAATACAATCATGGTATTATTGAGACATTACTTAACAACAATCTCCCTTATTTCTATTCAGTTATATGAACACCAAAATTAGACCATATTTTTTGTCACAGTTTTAGCGTTTGTTCGTCACCCTGTGTTACTGCACCATCTTTTAGTATCAGAAAGTTTGTTTGACTTTGTTCACATCATTTGACTATTTACTTAACCATTTTGCACTCCTTTTTGAGCGTCAGCTCAAGGAGGTGCGGCGCTTGCG
>NW_014568462.1:0-783 GCF_000743755.1 Blastocystis sp. subtype 4
CCCCATAATAACAAAAACAACTCCCCATAATAACAAAAACAACTCGTTTAACACGTTAAATTCCAAATTCTCCAATTCACTTCATTTCTCAGAAGTTTTTAAACATCGACACCCATGCCCATTTATCGACACCCTTAAAACAATCCTGCTAAATCTATTTGTTACCCCATAACAAACACCAATTAAATTCGTGCGTCTATAACTGAATACAATCATGGTATTATTGAGACATTACTTAACAACAACTGCTATGCAGCTATTTAATCTACGATTAAATCTCCCTTATTTCTATTCAGTTATATGAACACCAAAATTCTACCATATTTTCGGTCACAGTTTCGGCGGTTGTTCGTCATCCTGTTTACTGCACCATCTTTCAGTGTCAGAAAGTTTGTTTTACTTTGTTCACATCATTTGACTATTTACTTAACCATTTTGCACTCCTTTTTTTGAGCGTCAGCTCAAGGAGGTGCGGCGCTTGCGCCGCGCCCTCCGCAGAGCACGCACGGCCTCAGGCCTCTGTATTTCATACTTTAGTTTTAAATCAAAGTAAATTATTCAACCTCTAAGGTTAGAAATCAAAATCAGCACATCCATCTTCATCATAATCAAATTCATCACAATCATACTCAAAATCAGAATCATCTGAATCTTCAACAAAATGGATCTACATAATGTCTTTCTTCTTTCTCAATTTGTTCTTTCAATGTTGTATTAATACAAGTTTGTTATTGTCTTCATCATATACAATATATCCTGTACGTATAGCCATCATAAATGGAT
>NW_014568461.1:0-829 GCF_000743755.1 Blastocystis sp. subtype 4
CATATTCATCAAGGAGTGATCGATTCTCACGATTCAAACGAGAAGAGAAGGATAAGAAATACAACATTCAGTTCTATAAGCGATACAAGTATTACACTAATGTCATGAGTAATGCTGACTTTATCTTCAACAACAAGACTGGTTTGATTGAACTCAAATGATATCTGTAACAAAACAACATGTATAGTGAATGAATCCTTGTTGTATCAAACAATGATTATCCATTGATCACATCATCGAATGTTTTCACAGATTGATGGAATTGACGATAAGGAGGTTTCTTAGAAGATAATCGAGTTGCAGAATGAGGAGGATTCATCTCTTTGATTAGAATGGATAGAATGGATTGTTCATATCGATGATTGAAAAAACATCAATTGTGACAATATTCAAGGCATTCTTTATTGTCACTAATAGAGGATAGAGCTGTTTCTTATCACTTCCAATCACCATTATTGTTCCATTGGATACTCTGTTTTACAGTTATTCTTAATATATACTCAATCGTTACCCCATTTACATAGTCTGTTATTAGGATAGTAATAGTATGGGATCATCATGAGCTTCATAAGAATAGTGAATGATTAGATAATGTGATATGATAAAATGATTTGATTCCCGTGAATCAGTTTTAGGTATCATCCAATAGAAAGATCAATAGATCAGATTTGAATAGGATAAATGAGTGATGATAAGAGAATGAAAGTGGATAATGTTGAATCAATATCAAAGAAGATGAATGGAGTAGACTGGAGAATGAAGTGGAAAGAGTACTTGAAAGAGAGTGTATTGAATAGTAATAAGAATTGTATGTTGAATTTGAATGTTG
>NW_014568460.1:0-782 GCF_000743755.1 Blastocystis sp. subtype 4
AAGATCCGAGAATGATTGATATCCATTGATTATCATTGAATGAATTGGTATTCCAAAGAGAATGATAACTATCACTGTATCTCCAAGTATCATTCTTATGAATAGGAGAAAACAAACCAAATTGATAACTCTATTCACTTCCTCGAACCATTGTGTTCTTGAAGACAGTATTATCATTGATATCATTCATTGAGATCCATCCATCATTCCATCCCCAACTATTAGAATCTTTCATGATAAGAGTGTAGATATGATTAGACAAGGCATTCAAACAGACTTCATACACATAATGTTGATAATCACTGAATGAAGGAGAAGTGAATAGAGTAGATGATCCAGATACAATACGAAAAGAATCCTCAGAAGCCCAATAGTCAGCGTATATAGTGATCTTAACATAATCTGATAAACATTAAATAGAATAAGAAGGATAACTAGAAATGAGAGTAGAATGAAGAATGAAACAGAATGTGATTAAAGGAGATAGAATTGTGAATGAACAGTGTAGTTGATGATAAGTATAGAGATAGAGATCGGATTATGAGTTTGTTGTAAGGATATTGATATTATTAGATGAAAGGATTGTGTATGGATTATTTCATAATGCACTTATGATTATAGATACGATGGATACAAATTAACGTATCTGGAACAATTTCCTGTGTTGTGAGCAATGATGAAACTGAAGTTGCTGAGAATGCAGAAGAATACGAAAAGACGCTTGATTCACTCAGAAGAATACTAGTCGCTACTGTCACCAACCGGGTCATAAAGACGGAAAT
>NW_014568459.1:0-780 GCF_000743755.1 Blastocystis sp. subtype 4
TTGAATGAATTGTCTCCACATTCAAATGATTTGAGTTGAGAGAATGAAGACAAATCCATTGTTACTAATCCCATTTCTAATTGAGAATAGTCCATGAATATCAATTCTTCAATTGATACAGAGATAGAATCAATATCGATATATGAAGATATGATCTTGGCATATGATGATTTAGATTGAATGAAAGAGAACAATCCATCAGAATCTAATGAATGAATGAATGATATCATGAATGAATACTAGTTGAATGAATCAAATATGCAAATTGGAAGTGATTAGGTCGAGAAGCTGAGATTCCTTCTGGATATAGACGAGGAATATCTAATCAGTTCAAAACAATATGAATGAATACTAATCAAATCAATTGATCCAATATTCTCGAAGTTTGATGAACCAGATAGAATGAATGAAGTGAGAGAAGGAAGATCTCATTGTCAATTCATAATCATTCATTAGTACTCTTCATTGTCAAAGTATTCATGAAATCATAAGGAATATCAATCCTGCATTTGAATCACCTCGAAGTGAATAATCACCAAGTCGAATTGATTTCAGTTTAGGAAGATCTAGAATAGAATCGATATCAATATCAAATCATACTAGATAGTACAATATCATGAATAGAATTGAATGAATTAGATCCAAATTCAATTGATTCAAGAGAAGGAAGATGAAGATCAATCAATTCAATTGATTCAACAAAGTAGAAGTTCATTGAATCTGAAGAAGAACCAATCACAATCGATTTCAAATTAGGAAGATTATTCAATTCAAATATGT
>NW_014568458.1:0-780 GCF_000743755.1 Blastocystis sp. subtype 4
AGGAATAGTGGTAGGAATTGTTGTTGTAGGAGGAATAGTAGTAGGAATTGTTGTTGTAGGAGGAATAGTAGTAGGAATTGTTGTTGTAGGAGGAACAGATGTTGGCAATACTGTTGTGGGAGTATCAGTGGGAATTAGAATCGAAGTTGGAGTTGGTGTGGGGACAGGTGTCCAGTTAGGATCATTGTATCTGGGATCCTTGCAATAGGCCATATAAATAGAACTCAAATATGTAGTGGAGCCAGTATTGGTGATTTCCCATCGATATCTGCGGAATCCAGTCAGAGCCACAGGAACAGCAATCTGAGGCTTTGTTCTCTCAATCACAGTCTGATTCACAGCATTCAGAATTGTTAGAGGTTCCTGTTCATCATCAGGATTGGAATAGCCATAGATATCAAAGCCCCACCCAGTAACAGTACTTGAGCCAATAATATTGAATGAGTTCCATTTGCTTCCAACAAGATTCTCAACAGTCCAATCAATATAGGTTCCAATCGTATTGCGTAACTGACCTGTTGTGTAAGGATCGAGATCCATGATATCAGCAACAGTACCAGATACCAGTTCAGTAGAAGTGAGAGAAGAATAAGAATCAACAACAGTAGAACAGTCTTCAACTCCAAATACTCCAGTAGCATCAAACACAACAGCATCAGAAGAAGAATCACTCAAACCACCATGAATCTCGAAACTGAATACATTACTACCTTCCTCAATTCCAGATGTTGACAGAATCACATGGAACTTCGAGAACACAGTAGAATCATGATCAGTGAT
>NW_014568457.1:0-779 GCF_000743755.1 Blastocystis sp. subtype 4
GACACACATAACCTGTTCAAAAGAGAATGATACACTCACATCTCCTCCACTAATCTTAGTAGCAGTGATGGTGTAGATTTGACTACCATTCCCAGTATTAGGAGTACCTGAGATCCAACCAGTATAAGGATCCAACACAATACCAGTAGGGAAAGCAGGAGAGACTCTGAAGTTTATATAACGATCTCCATTCTGAGGAATCATTTCAGACATCTCAACATCCTTGAATACAGTGATTGAAGAATCATAAGTGAAGTTTGGAATATCAACCAACACATTATCAGCAAACAGATCCAGAGATTGAACATACCAATCACAAGCAGAAGGATTACCAGTACCAAAGTTCTCAAACTTGAATTGATTGTAAGGAGTATTGTTAGAGAAGTAGATTCTTCTCTTCTGACCAGGAGTTGTTGAATAAGTGAGACCAGTGACTTCCTTCAGAAATGTCCATTCATCTGTACCCAAATTACGACCATACAGATTGAATTCAGTTATCCATTGATCTCTATAAGAACCATGGTTCTGAATCTGAACAGAACTGATCCATTCACGACGATTGTTTGATAGAGTCAAAGTCAGAGAATTGGCAGCACAGGATGAATAATAGATGTTAGTACTATAATACATATCAAATGGATTCGTTGCAGTTCCAGAGATTCCAGACATAGTAGCAGTATATTCCCAGATATGAGATTCAGATTGTTCTGATGACATCAAACGAACAACTGCATCGAAATAGGATGTGGTGTAACTGTCAGTAATAGCAACAATGGCAA
>NW_014568456.1:0-821 GCF_000743755.1 Blastocystis sp. subtype 4
ATAGATCATCATCTCGTGAAAGGTTGATTATAATCAGTATTTGATTCCTCGTAGAGATCCTTCATCATTTGTGACTTCAGAAGATGAAAATGAACTATTGCCTGTGAATGAATATGAATCCCAAATTGTGGAAAGTGTGAAATCCCATGAAGTGGTGCTTGTGACTGGAGAGACAGGTTCAGGCAAATCAACTCAAATTCCTCAGCTTCTGTATCGAAATGGGTTTGATTGAGAGATGAGTGTGATGAATAGGTTTCTGAAGAAGAGAGGAATGGCCATTAGTCAACCTCGACGTGTTGCTGCAACGAATTTGGCTCGACGAGTATGTGAAGAAATGCATATGACTNAAAAGAGATTGGATATACCATTCGGTGAAAGTGAAGAGTGTTGTTTGATTGTTAGGTTTGATGATACTTGATGTGATGAAACAGTGATCAAATACATCACAGATGGATGTCTAGTTGGAGAATGTATCAGATTTGGGAGATCAGTTGAGATATTTGAATGTGTAGGATGAGAGAAGGGAATGGATGTGTAGATACATGAAGTTTGTGAATCATGAAGAGAATCGATGGTGGTGTGAGGAGAATGGTGTTCATTATGGGTGTTTACATATGGCAGTGAATATCAATGGAGAGTTACAAGAGATATTGGAGAAATCCTTAAAGACAGGTGTGAGATAGAATGGAAATGGAATAAGAGGTGAAGATGAAGGAGAAAGAATGAAGAGAGAGAGTGACAACAACAAGGATCAACATCAATCTCATCTAAACACTCTGAAATTACTCCAATATGCTCTTTGTGAGGGATGTGTGTTATCA
>NW_014568455.1:0-764 GCF_000743755.1 Blastocystis sp. subtype 4
TGTAATAGGATAACATGGCATAAGGAAAGAGAATAGCTGCTTTGAATCGATTGATATCATTCAACTCAAAGGATCTACGAATGATTTCCTGAATTCGAACAATTGAATCCATATGATTGACAAGCTGCAGTAACAATGGATCGATACTTAGGTCTTCTTTTGAGGCATTTGAAAGGAGCAAAGAGATAATGATTGTATTCAGGTTGATATACTGTTGGAGGTTCATATCCAAAAACACTTGAAGCAATGATATAGGGAACATGCTTTCCAGAATAGTAATTGATATACTCAGCATCATATCTCCCTGCTGCCATCACAATCACAGGAGTATCTGGCTTTTCAAGCATCCACTTATAGAGACTATGATTATCTCTTTCATTACATCATTTTGATGGTAAAACGATGTGCTGGAATGAATATCTGGAGTGAAGAAGAGAAGATGACTTGATGATCGATGAATAATATGTACTGAATCAAAACTCAGTTCATCATTACACTTTTGAAATCTTAACGATATCCATAGATAGAGATAGGATATGAATAGGAATAGAAACAGAAGTTGGAAAGAATGAAACATGGAACTCTAATGAAAGATGATAGGTCTGAATAATCTCATCAACTCTTTTAACCTCTATTACTAATGATTGTTATGAACTTCATATTAGTAAACAAATAGAAAGTACTAAAACTGATTACATGATCTTGTTGTGAGATTGAAATGAATAGCAGGAGAATGAGTGACTCGATAGATTCGTTGATGAATA
>NW_014568454.1:0-1429 GCF_000743755.1 Blastocystis sp. subtype 4
TCTGTTGAACTTCATTTCACTTCTGTTAATGAAAGAACTATCGATTTCAACTCTTTCATTTCTTATCAATCTGGCATTTCTACTGATAATCCTTGTTCTATTTATCCTCATTCTATCTCTGCTTCTGGTACATTCAATCATCTCTCTGACGCATTTGATTACAATTGGAATTCTGCTGCTTCCATTCCATCTTCAAATCTTCCTCGTTTTCTCATTGCTTCATTTGGGAATGTGATTCCTCTTATCAATTCTATTCGTGTTTATACTCATGAGTATCCTGATCGATCTCCATATTCATTCACTCTTAAAGGAGGTGATACCATAACTCCTTGGAACGATCTAATCAACCTATCAGATCAGTCTTTCTCACAGTATTCATGGAAACAGTGGTCATGCAATAATTCTTCTTTCTACAAATCCATCAAACTCACTGTTCATTATGTTCCATCCAGAAGAGCTGATATCAATGAACTTCAATTCATGACTTGTAATCAACCAACTACACTATCTCTTCCTTCATCCTCATTCTTCCTTTCTCAACAAGAATGGAATCACAAACTGTATGATCACTCCTCCTCTTCCTCAAGGACTCATTCTCAATCCTTCTTCTTGTACCATCTCTGGAATTCTCTCTTCTTCCTATTCTGCTCTTCACACGATCATTGCTATCTCTGGATTGAATTATTTCACTCGTCCTATTACTCTGACCATTTTAGTCTGTTATGAATCTCTATCACTTCATCTCATTCATTCTACTCAATCTACTCAAGGACAAGGATTCACTATTCGTAATACTGTCACTTCTGCTATCTTGAAGCAAGTCTCTACTGAAGATCAACTCTCTATTGGAGATACTCATTATGGTCTCTGTACTTCCAACTCGTTAGAGATCACTCTTTCCAGTTCTACTCCCTCTTGGTCTGCTGATTCTTATATCTATCTCTATCAAATTCACAGTCCAGATGAAGAGGAACTATTGTTGAAGGCTCGATACGATTCACTTGTGAGTCATACTTACACATTCAGTATTGATAACTATAAGGTCAATCGAAATGAACAATGGTACTATCGAATGAGTTCAATCCCTGATAACTGGTTTGATAATGATCTATCAGGATGGAATCAAGCCAATCGAGGTACTTAATCATCAAATCAGATTCAACTCTACAAGAAGACATTCAATCTTGCTACTGTGAATGAAGTGTCATCAATCTCACTGAATATCCGATATCTCTATGGTTGTCTTGTTTATCTCAATGGTCATCAACTATTCTCAAATCATCTCTCACTTCCTCTCACTCCCTATCGTTTCGCTACTCAATCTTATTCCCAACTCCTCTATCGTTCCATCACTCTTCCTCCTAGACTCGTTGATTCTGGTCAATCTACTCCTCTCCTTCAACAAGGATCCAATGTCATTGCAATTGCT
>NW_014568453.1:0-762 GCF_000743755.1 Blastocystis sp. subtype 4
AGTTTCGAGATTCATCGTCCTTTGAGTGGTTCTTCTTCTGATGCTGTTGTGTTTGATGCTACTGGAGTATTTGGAGTTGAAGACTGTTCTACTGTTGTTAATTCCTATTCTTCACTTGAATCTACAAATCCCACTTCAGGTACTCTTGATGGAATCATGGATCTGGATCCTTTCACTACTGGTGAGCTTCCTAACTCCATTGGAACCTATATTGAATGGACTGTTGAGAATCTGGAAGGAAGTAAATGGAATTCATTCAACATTCTAGGTTATTATTCTGTTTCTTCTTGGGACTTTTATATCTGTGGTTATTCCAATCCTGATTATCAACAGGAGTCAGTAACAATTCTGAATGCTGTGAATCAGACTGTGACTTCTCGAACAAAGCCTCAGATTGCTGTTCCTGTGGCTCTGGCTGGATTTTGCAGATATCGATGGCAAATCACTGATACTGACTCAAATTCCTTGTGTATCTCATCAATTCATATGGCCTATTGTAAGCCGACAGGATCTGTATGTCCTGGAATTGGCAACTATCCTTCAGTGAATGAAGGTCAAATCTCTCCTTCTACTTGTCCTGAGGGTTACAGTGGTTATTCATATCGTGAGTGTTCTAATGGTGTGTTGGGTGAAGTTAAGTTGGATCATTGTGTATTCATTCCTATCTTTCTTCCTTCATCTTCCTATTCATTTCTCATTCATCAATCCATCTCATTCACTATTGATATGAATGGTGTTATGAACTGTCACATCACTCCTTCT
>NW_014568452.1:0-1172 GCF_000743755.1 Blastocystis sp. subtype 4
TCAAGCATTCGTAGTCTCTTACATTCATATCCTCTAATGTAATTGTTGTGAATCATTATGAGTGAAGGAGATACTTCATCCCATGAATACTGATGAGAACGAAAGAAGATACCACCATTCATGAATAATGAATTGGGTAATAGAACTGGAGTCAGATTGAATGCCTTGTATGACTCTATCATTCCATGTTGATCTCCTTTCTTTGTCATGTTAACAACTTGAAGAGAATGATCAAGGAGATCAATAGAGAGAGGAGTAGGTTTAATGAAGAAGAAACCAGTACAGATTGAACCATCTTGTTGGAAGATGATTGAAGTAGTATTGATTGAATGTAGATAATGAAATGGATTCTGGAATAGAATGATATCAGAATCTGAATAGAGAACAAAGTCAATAGATATCGAACAACAGTGAACTTGAATGAAGCAACAACACTGAATTGTTTGGATCCTTGAGTAATGAAATCTAATGGTTTATCATAACCAAATTGATTATAAAGTGCCACTGGAATCTGATGAGAATGGAAGAACTAATTGAGAATGAAGATTCAATGACTACTTGATATGAGATAACATCATGAACAACAACAAAGAAGTATAAGAATCATTCTAGAATCATATGTTTGAATTCTGTATATTACTCCCTCTAATGATAGACCAGTTGATCATAACATTTGATTGATATCAAAGTATTATCCATTTCCATATGAATGTGAATTTGTCTTCTCTTTCTCATTGTCATTCTATCAGTTATCACAGATTCATTGTAACAGTAGAAATGGATAGAATCAACAGAAATGATTGAAAGAAATGAATAGATAGTTGATGAGATTCTATTGACAATAGAATAAGAGAAGAATGATACTAAGTGTTGAAGATGAAAGAAATGATAGTATGAGATGGATTATTGGTTTATCAGAATGAAATCAAGAACTGAATATCGATATTGGAATGAATTCAATCAATATGAACACTGGTTGATTGATAATGATCTATTGAATTCAAGCATTGATAGATAATCATCGAAACTGTAGTTTCCATTTGGTATAACCACATTGCTAATTACACTATCACCATCACTCACTACTACCTTGTTATTCGTATCATTGACTGGATATTGTTTGACAATGTTAATACCACCCATTTGATCATCTTCGATTCCTAGAATGTTCT
>NW_014568451.1:0-761 GCF_000743755.1 Blastocystis sp. subtype 4
TGATTTGCTTCCTCCTTCTCTTCCTTCAATCACTCTTCCTTCATCTTCCTATTCATTTCTCATTCATCAATCCATCTCATTAACAATTGATATGAATGGTGTTATGAACTGTCACATCACTCCTTCACTTCCTCAAGGACTCATTCTCAATCGTACTACTTGTACTATCTCTGGAACTCTCACTTCTCTTTCTTTCTCTTCTTACAATATCACTGCCATTTCTCATTCAAACACTTTCATCCGTATTGTATCAATTGAGATCATTTCATCTCTCATCTCATATCCTCAAACCAATCTCATCCTTGGTCAAGGACTATCCTTCTCTATCACTCCCAATCTCACCAAAGTCTCTACTATCTCCATTGTTTCAGGATCACTTCCTATTGGTCTATCTATCAATCCATCAACTGGAATCATCTCTGGATCTCCTTCTCAATTACTCTCTTCTCAATCAGTCACAATCGAAAGTGGAACAGCAATTGAAACTGTTGTTCTTTCATTCACTGTTATCACTCCTATCTCTTCATTCTCTTATCCTCGTTCTATCAAGAGATGATCCTGTTTCAATCATTCCTACAGTCAATGGAGATCAAATCTCATTCTCTATCACTTCAGGATCACTTCCTATTGATCTATCTCTCAATCAATCAACTGGAATGATTTCAGGAACTCCTTCTCAATCAGTATCATCTCAATCAGTCACAATCAAAGCATTCAATGAAGTGAGTGATCAATCATTCTCTCTTTCATTCACTATTCAA
>NW_014568450.1:0-754 GCF_000743755.1 Blastocystis sp. subtype 4
TCTAACTCCCGTGGAATCCAGATATTCTGGATTTGGTATTGAATTGGTATTTATTATATTGTTTCAGTAGTATACATTCGATGTTCAACGAAAGGAAAGAGTTGATCAGATCAATGATAGTAACACTTTCTACTTCTCTTCAACAAACAGATTATCCACTATTTGCTATGAGAGTTCACCCATTTAGCTCCTCTACTCTGATTACGTGATACAGACCTCATACCACGTCCACTTGACCATGCTTTACTCATATCATGAGCTGCTCTACTGTTACGAACGATTCCTGGAGATCCATATCCTCTTCTAGCTGCAGTTTTGCCACTTGTGTTGCCCATTGAACTTAATACGATTTCAAAATAAATGTAGCATACTTATCAAAGTACTGGAATCAAAGAGAAGTTCAGTAGTATGAGTCCTTTTCATGATTCTTTGAAGATATTGGTTGTTTGGAATGTCCATATTACTTAGTGAATCCCGCGAGATACCGTCTCCATGATGTGATTCTGATCCTAAGATAAACACTGAATAAGTATGAAAGCATTAGATCAATAGACTAGTTGTGAGTTCTAATACTAAATCATCATGGTATTGATGAAGAATACAGAAAGAATGAGTTGTTCTCTGAATAATGTGAATAGTATGTTATTCTCCAAAAAATGCATTCAGAAACCTCTATTTCCATCTACAAGATAGAATAAACCAACAAAACCATTAACTGGTTTCAATCATGGGAATTCTGAGTCCCATATTCTGC
>NW_014568449.1:0-750 GCF_000743755.1 Blastocystis sp. subtype 4
ATTGAGCTTACAGAACTAAGGAACACCCTTCATGAATGATTTCCATGTAAAGAGTGTTGAAATGGCTGATTCAACAAAACATGAAGAAGGAAATACAGTGATTCTGTTTTCAGGAAAGCATAAAGGATACAAGATGAAAGTGATTTTAAAGAAAAGTGAACAAATCGATGCAAATGGAATACTCTTTCCATATCCCAATACATTGCTATCGAAAACATAAGAAGGAATCTGTTGTTAGTGAGAATGGTGTATGTTTGAAGAAGTATCGATATAAGAATGATGAAAGATTGTTGCTGATATACGAGTTCAAAGGAGATGAAATGATTGAATATGATGATAAGAGGAAACGAGTATATCAAGGATAATATGTATTAGACAAGACTATGGGTTTTGTTAGGAATGGTGAAGGGAGTGATTGGTCATTTTGAAATGGAATGAGAAGTGGTGAAAGGAGGTTGTATTGTGATGGATATCAACAGTATATTGGTGAATGATCAAGGAAAGGAGTATGATAAGAATGGAAATGTAATGAAATAGTGAACTTGAATAATGAGAACAACAATGATCCTTGCAAGACTACTGTCTTTGTTTTGGGTATATTTCTCTTGATCTTTGTTTATACCCATAGCGATTATTATGTGGAGCTGATCCTTTGTTTCCTTCTACAACTGACTAACTTGGCAATTTGGTATTTCTTAGGTAGTATATTATATGGAAGCATGTCAATAAGTGATTTGCCAAGTTGTTATA
>NW_014568448.1:0-697 GCF_000743755.1 Blastocystis sp. subtype 4
ATCACAACATATATCCGAAAGAGTTTCACAATGAGTGGAGTGAATGATTACCAAGTGTTGAATGTTCGAGTGAAGTATTCTGGAGGAGTGGGTGCCTATGTGAATGGAAATCTGGTTGCTCGATTCAATCTTGAAGAGGACTTCGATTCTTTGAGTCTATCAATGAGTGATGATGATCCTAATGTGTTCTCGAAGTTCCATGTGATTCTGTCGACATCTGGAATTGATGAAGGCATTAATGTATTCAGTTTGGAGATTCATGGTGGTTTGAGTGGTTCTTCTTCTGATGCTGTTGTGTTTGATGGTACTGGAGTATTTGGAGTTGAATATTCTTCAGTGGAATCTACTAAACTGGATTATGGTACTATTGCTGATATGATGGATCTGGATCCCTAGACTACAGGTGAGCTGCCTAGAGGCGTTGGGTGGTTCATTGAATGGAGTGTTGAGAATCTGGTTGGAAGCAAATGGAATTTGGTTCATTGAATGGAGTGTTGAGAATCTGGTTGGAAGCAAATGGAATTCATTCAAGATAATTATAATAATGTCCGTTCTTGGAATTTGACTATCAATGGATATTATGATGCTAACAATACTGCTGAGACACCCATCACTGTTCTGGCTGCCGAGAACACAACAATGAGTTCTCGAAGAAAACCTGAAATCCCTGTGCCTATCTCAATGTGAAGATTCAGAA
>NW_014568447.1:0-743 GCF_000743755.1 Blastocystis sp. subtype 4
ACTTATGTGGGTATGATATGGAGTACTAACTAATAGAACACAAATAAAGAATCTATATGATCAGTGGAATGTTGATCAGGAACAGGAACAAGAACAAGAAAGTTTATTGAATCCTAATCAGGAAGAGGTATAATGATAGAGTCAAAGGGTGTATTAGAGTTTCGTGGTATGGTTTTGTCCTTTGTTATGTTTGTTACTATTAGTATCCTGAACAAACAGAAATCACCTAATTGACGTTAGTTCATAAGAAGGTGTATCAACTATAACTACATTGGTATTTCCATATGATACATTAGATGTCTCTAAAGGCAACCAGGTATTTGAAGCAGCATCATACACATAAACAGGATGTGGCGACACATTGTTTGTCTTGCTTACTGAGATTACTGTCAATGATTCCGATCACGAAGGACAAATCCATCTTGCTCTCAATACAGAAAGAAGTAGGTTTATCCCACTTTGCCAGACCAATTCCAGCATTAACACAAGTACGTGTACTCGTTCCCTTATAACCTTCAATCGTTGTACAATCCAGAATGTAACTCTCACCAACTGTTGTAGCAGGGAAATCTTTCATGGCATCACACTTGGGCAACTCAACTGTAATCGTTAAAGTGGCTGTGCAACTTCCTTTCTCATTCCTAGCAGTCACCACATAATCGGCAGTAGCAGTAGCAGTAGTAGGAGTACCTTGAATACGTCCATTAGTCTCAAGAACCAAACCACTAGGAAACTCAGGTTCC
>NW_014568446.1:0-742 GCF_000743755.1 Blastocystis sp. subtype 4
TAGAAATTGAGTGATTCTGCTATTGAAAGGAGAGAAAGGAATAATCCTATCATTAATGTGTTCATCAAATGTCTGGATACTCTACAATCCCATGAAAGTGATCACTTAGAGGATTCAACTCGATGTCCTTCATTCTCAATATTATCAATCCATTTGTCAATTATGTCATTTCTGGAAGATAAGAGAACAACATCCAATGAGGTTCATACCTAGAGAAATGTGCAGTGATCTCTCCCCTTCAATAATATAGGGTTGATGATTATTGTTCATCATGACAACATGGAATCCTAAACAAAAGTACTAAGAGAGTTAGAAGGTGTCCTTCATTCTTGACTAGCTGGAGAACTCAGATCAGTAATGGTGGTGTAATATCGAGAAAGAGATTGTTAACTAATCTATTGATATACAATAAAAATGTGATCTGATGATTTTATTTTGTGATGTTATTCTCAATAAACCCACTTTTGAGGAATCTCAAGTTATACTGAGAATCCAGTGTTGACGCAACTGACAAAGAATGTACAAAGAAATTAACACAATGCCATTTCTGTGAACAAATAGAGAATTCTAGCTGGGATGTTCAAAATCGCATTCAATGTGCCTTTTGAGTATCATATTGTTCGTTCTTGCATGTGAATAAGCCGTGCTTATATATCATATCTAGTTGTTGTTGCAATTGACTGTGAATCTCCAGCTTTGCCTCTTTCTATCCAGAGAGTACATGGCTCTTCTTCAGATAAAG
>NW_014568445.1:0-742 GCF_000743755.1 Blastocystis sp. subtype 4
TGGCAGTCACATCTCCTCCACTAATCTTAGTAGCAGTGATGGTGTAGGTTTGAGTAGTACTCTCAGAAGTGGCAGTACCTGAAATCCAACCAGTATAAGGATCCAACACAATACCATCAGGAAGAGAAGGATTGATTCTGAAGTTCATATAACCATCCGCATTCTGAGGAATCACTTCAGCCATCTCAATATCCTTGAATACAGTGACTGAAGCATCATAGGTGAAGTTAGGAATATCAGCCAAAGCGTTATCAGCAAACAGATCCAGAGATTGAGTAAACCACGTACAATCAGAAGGATTACCAGTAGCAAAGTTCTCAAACTTGAATTGATTGTAAGGAGTATTATTGGAGAAGTAGATTCTTCTCTTCTGACCAGCAGTGGAATAAGTGAGACCAGTAACATCGGCTAGAAGTGTCCATTCATCATTATTTGAGTTACGACCATACAACTTGAATTGAGCAGCTACCTGACTACTGTACATTGTCGTGTAGTAATTCTGAATCTGAACAGAACTGATCCATTCACGACGATTGTTTGATAGGACCAAAGTCAGAGAATTCGGCTCACAGTCATAACCAGAGATGTAGGTATTGTAAATCATGTCGAACACATTGGAACCAGGAGAATAGAAACCAGAAGTTGAAGCTGTGAATTCCCAGATATGAGATTCAGATTGTTCTGAAGGCATCAAACGAACAACTGCATCGAAATAGGATGTGGTGTAACTGTCAGTAATAGC
>NW_014568444.1:0-748 GCF_000743755.1 Blastocystis sp. subtype 4
TCATCGAATCAATGAACTAGAGAATGAAATTGAATCTCTTCATGCTTTAGACAAATCTAATGAATTCGCATCTATTGTTTCTGAGAAGAATGAATTGGAATCATCACTAACTCAATTGAAATCAACTAATGATGAATTGTCTTCTCAGGTTACTACTCTTCAATCTCAATTGAATGATTCTGAGTCTTCATTGTCTGAATTGAAATCTGCCAATGATGAACTGAAATCTTCAAAGAATGAATTGGAATCATCATTGTCTGAATTGAAATCTGCTAATGATGAATTGTCTTCTCATATCACTACTCTTCAACAATTGAATGAACTGGAATCTTCAAAGAATGAATTGGAATCATCACTAACTCAATTGAAATCAACTAATGATGAGTTATCTTCTCAGGTTACTACTCTTCAATCTCAATTGAATGATTCTGAATCTTCATTGTCTAAACTGAAATCTGCCAATGATGAACTGGAATCTTCAAAGAATGAATTGATGAATGAACTGAAATCAATTCAAAATGATCGTGAATCAACTGAATCTCAATTATCTCATCGAATCAATGAACTAGAGAATGAAATCGAATCTCTTCATGCTTTAGACAAATCTAATGAATTCGCATCTATTGTTTCTGAGAAGAATGAATTGGAATCATCATTATCTGAACTGAAATCAACTAATGATGAGTTATCTTCTCAGGTTACTACTCTTCAATCTCAATTGAATGATTCTGAGTCTTCATTGTCTAAA
>NW_014568443.1:0-795 GCF_000743755.1 Blastocystis sp. subtype 4
CGACCATACATCAGATTCTCTCGGATTGTGCCTGAGAACAGAACTGGCTCCTGAGCAACATAACTGATATTCTCACGTAACCAATGAACATCCAAAGTCCTTGTATCCATTCCATTCCATGTGATACTACCACCAGAAGGTGCATACAGTTGCATAAGAAGCTTGAGAATCGTAGACTTCCCTGAACCACTCTCTCCAACAATTCCTAACATNTCATCCTCATGAATCGTCATATTGAGATGATTGAGTACTTGGCTGTCTCGAGAAGCATACTTGAAATCAATGTCCTTAAACACAATATCTCCCTTACTCGATTCAGGACGAATCCCTGATTGATTCTCAGTATTCACTTCATCCTTATGATCAATCACATCCAAGAAGCGTCCAGCAGCCAAACGTGACTTTGCTAGAGACACTAGACAAGTGATAGACGAACCAAAGTTCATGAATGATGAGAGAACAACCAACATGATAGTGAGTACTTCTCCTCCCACCAAACACTTATTACCATCATGATACCAGCATTGTTCAATCTCATTACAGAGAGTTTGACATGTCTCATTCAGAGAAATCAATGTATTGAAACAGACATCCACAGAAGTCGTCCTCTGTACAACCCTTATCAAAGAGGAGTTGAGGATAGTGAATACGCTGATTATACATGATCAATACAGCAGCAATAAACACGAATGATAAAGCCAAATAGTTGCTTCCTAGCATACCTCCATATTGAAAACCAGATTTGACAATCAGTTTTGTCATGCGTTGACGGCATCGTTCCATCTACTTCTCACA
>NW_014568442.1:0-726 GCF_000743755.1 Blastocystis sp. subtype 4
TGCCTATGATGAAAAGTCAGATGATGACTCTGGTTCAGATATTGTTATCACTCCTCAAGAAGTTGTTTTGAAGTAGCAAAACTATGTATTCAAAGTGAATAGTACTAATTCCATTTAAAATGATAATAATGGATTAGTAAGAAACAAACTATCAATAATGAAGTATCAGTACTTTAAATTGGATAATATCAACTTCTATGAGTACAAGACTGTATCTGTGATGATTGATGGTGTTCAAATGTTTGTTGTATCAGATTTGCTCAATCAGTACAATCAGAAGTACAATACCAACAAACGATTCAGGAACTACTTGAAGAACGAATAAACCAAGGAATTAATCATGAATTGGCCTAGAGATATTGATGGCTCGGATCCGAGCCATCAATATAACACGGTTGAAAACGTAGATGATTTGGTCACAGATCAAATAGTTAACATGTTGAACGAGTTATAGAGCAACTGCACAGCAATAATCATCGCTCGAATCCGAGCCATCAACGTACTATGGTTGAAAACGCTGATGATAACACCGTTTTGTGGGACATTCCTCATGTCATTCAGTATGTTGTCATTTCGAATGTATCAAGAGGACATAACAATAGATATGTTGTTTGTGAACAATTACTGATTGATTGTTTGATGTGGGCTGATCGTGTATTTGCCAACAAAGTGCTAACATTCTTGACCAATCTTCGTGCTGTGGATAATGATATGATGGTTCGTGTA
>NW_014568441.1:0-723 GCF_000743755.1 Blastocystis sp. subtype 4
TCAAGACTGAATTGTGTCATTCTAACTCCAATTCCAGATTGAATGATAAGATTTGATACAAGAACATCGATTTCATTCATTTGACTATCAGTTTTCACACTGATCTTCAAACCATATTTGCTAATACTACTCAATCTTCTCCTTGCAAACATAGTATACACTGTGCTTATGTTGTCTGTCAACCATTTCTTTGCAACAATCATATCTCCGGTAAAGAATTGATCAATATATCTTGATGCCTGCAGATACGAACGAGAATGTACTTCATTGAATGACTTCTCATCAATACAGAGATTTGATCCAACTGTATCATCCATCTTGTTCTTATAGATCTGTTCTTAACTTCATATTTCACAATTACCTCAAGAGATTTCTCAAGAACCTTCTTTCGATTCTCTTCTTCCCTTCTTCGTTTCTCTTCTTCGATTCTTCGTTTCTCTTTGTTCTCTCTTCGAATATCCTTACATATAACATCCATCCGCTCATTCAGATCTGCAAGATGTCTCTTCTTATTGTTGTCACTTCCTTGAATATTGTCGCCAAAGTATTTTATTGCTATGATGATTGCATTCTTTAACCAGATTTCCAGAACTAAATCTTCGATCACCCCTTTATTTAGCAAACGACTTGTGATTGAGTCATTGAATCTCTGTATATTACAATTCAATCATTTCATTACCTTTATGGATTCTCCTATAACAAGTCGATTTGTTACATCATAAG
>NW_014568440.1:0-723 GCF_000743755.1 Blastocystis sp. subtype 4
TCAAGACTGAATTGTGTCATTCTAACTCCAATTCCAGATTGAATGATAAGATTTGATACAAGAACATCGATTTCATTCATTTGACTATCAGTTTTCACATTGATCTTCAAACCATTATTCTTAATACTCTGTAGGCGTCGATTTGAGAATCTATGGAAAGATTCATCGATTTTACTCTTCAACTCTTTTTTCCCAGTGTCTTTGTTGCCGGAATAATTATTGTCAAAGTACTTGAAAGCATCACTACAAGCTTCTGTATGGGCTTCATTGAATGACTTCTCATCAATACAGAGATTTGATCCAACTGTATCATCCATCTTGTTCTTATAGATCTGTTCTTAACTTCACATTTCACAATTACCTCAAGAGATTTCTCAAGGACCTTCTTTCGATTCTCTTCTTCCCTTCTTCGTTTCTCTTCTTCGATTCTTCGTTTCTCTTTGTTCTCTCTTCGAATATCCTTACATATAACATCCATCCGCTCATTCAGATCTGCAAGATGTCTCTTCTTATTGTTGTCACTTCCTTGAATATTTGCATTGAAGTATATTAATGACTCAGCCACCATCTTCTCCAACCATTGTTGTAGAATGGAGTCATCAATTGATCCCTTTCCTTTCAACTGACTTGTGATTGAGTCATTGAATCTCTGTATATTACAATTCAATCATTTCATTACCTTTATGGATTCTCCTATAACAAGTCGATTTGTTACATCATAAG
>NW_014568439.1:0-722 GCF_000743755.1 Blastocystis sp. subtype 4
AAATGGATTGATGATTGTGAATTGATTGTTACTAGTTGTGTTGAATCTCTGATTATTGATGATCATTTCAATCCTGATATATCATCATTGATATTGAACAGTTCATTGATATCATTGAAACGAATTGAGATTGGAGATGGTTGTTTTAAGAAAGTGAATCGATTTGAGATTGATGGATTGAATGAATTGGAGACTATCATCATTGGACAGAATAGCTTCTTTCTCGATGATGATGATGATACTAGAGAAGGAAGCTCATGTTTGATAATGAATTGTGATCAATTGATTCAAATCCACATTAGATTTGAATCATTCGAGTATTATGAGTCATTAGAATTGAAGAATCTTCCTTCTCTCATTTCCATTCAATTGAATTATGGTGTATTTATGAAGATTCATTCAGTGGTATTTGAGAGTATGAATGATTGAATGAATGATGAATGAGATCTGCCTCGACTTGAATCCATCACTCTTCTATATTTTGCTATTGATGGTGATAGTAGTTCGGATGAATTGATAATGAAGAGTATGAATGAATAATGATGATTGATTGATGAGATCTTCCTTCTCTATCTACATTCAAAGGATCAGGCTGCAATTTCAGATGTATAGATAAAGTGATATTGGATAGTAATGATTGATGATTGAATTTGAATTAGACATTCCATCACTTACTGATGAAGGAATACAGATAGATGACGATTCATTTAAGAGAGTGAGAG
>NW_014568438.1:0-721 GCF_000743755.1 Blastocystis sp. subtype 4
TGAAAGAACTATCGATTTCAATTCTTTCATTTCTTATCAATCTGGCATTTCTACTGATAATCCTTGTTCTGTTTATCCTCATTCTATCTCTTCTTCTGGAACATTAGATTATTATCCAGCTGCCTTTGATTATGCATGGAGTTCCAATGCAGCAATATATCCTTATCGTCTTCCTAGATATGTGATTGGTTCATTTGAAACTATCATTCCTTATATCAATTCTATTCGATTATATACTCAAGATTGTCCAACTTGTTCTCCGAGATCATTCACTGTATTCTGATTCTTCTTGGACTACATTATTGACTCAATCTGGTCAGACTTATAGTAGGTTTTCATGGAAACAATGGTCATTGAATTCTCCTTCACAATTCAAATCAATCAAGTTCACTGTCAATTCTGTTCTATCAAGTGCATGGGCTGCAATCCCTGAACTTCAATTCATGACATGTAAGCCAACAGGATCTGTGTGTCCTTCAGTTGACAATTATCCTTCAGTGGGTGAAGGTCAAATCTCTCCTTCTTCTTGTCCTGAGGGTTACAGAGGTTATTCATATCGTGAGTGTTCTAATGGTGTGTTGGGTGAAGTCAAGTTGGATCATTGTGTATTCATTCCTCCATTTGATTTCATAGCATCTTCAGATTGGGATTCAATTCCTCTCAATGTCCAATCTCTCATCTTTGATTCAAACAGTTTCCCCGATATGATCGATGTTGATCT
>NW_014568437.1:0-742 GCF_000743755.1 Blastocystis sp. subtype 4
GTTTGTTTGAGTGTAGTTGGTGACAGTACGTCTATTTCATGTGGATCGAAGACAAATGTGATGACAGTTGGAGTTTATAACAGTTTCTCTTGCAATTCTGTCTGTTCCCGTTTTTCAGCTACTCCTGCTTTGCCTGCTGGTATTCTTTTTGCAAATGACACAATTTATGGAACTCCTGTTGAGACCTCTTCGTTAATCACCTATACTATTAGTTGTTCTAGAGATTATGGTACATTCTCTCTTGGAGGTGATAGTTGTGTTTTGTTCTCATTCGTAGTTCTTGGATATCCTACTGAGTTGAGTGCTGGTTTTTCTGAACAGACTGTGTTTATTGGTTTGCCGTTTATTCCTATTCGGTTTACAGGAAATACTGTGTTTACAGAGTATTCCATCACTCCAGCTGTGACAGATGGTCTTGAGTTTGATGAATCTACAGGGAGATTATCTGGTGTGTACACAGGTAGTGTTGGAAGAAGATCATTTGAAGTAACTGGAAAGAATCAATATGGTAGTGTGTCAACAATGATAACATTAAACTTCCAACGTAGATAGAAGGAATAATGAATGATTGTTAGTTCCATCTAAAGCCATGATTCCTGGTTTAGTTGCTTGTTATTACTCCAGTGTAAGTATTGGTATTCCGTATGATGAAGATTGGTACTATAGCAATATGGGAGAATCCTGTTCCAATCTGAAGACATTGGATCTGGAAGATAAGTATGATTCACATAAACTGACACAC
>NW_014568436.1:0-713 GCF_000743755.1 Blastocystis sp. subtype 4
ATATCGGGGAAACTGTTTGAATCAAAGATGAGAGATTGGACATTGAGAGGAATTGAATCCCAATCTGAAGATGCTATGAAATCAGATGAAGGAATGAATACACAATGATCCAACTTGACTTCACCCAACACACCATTAGAACACTCACGATATGAATATCCTCTGTAACCCTCAGGACAAGAAGAAGGAGAGATTTGACCTTCACCCACTGAAGGATAGTTGTCAATTGAAGGACACACAGATCCTGTTGGTTTACAATATGCCATATGAATTGATGTGATATCCAAGTGATAGTCATATGAGTCAGTATCAGTAACTTGCCATCGATATCTACGGAATCCAGCCAGAGCCACAGGAACAGAGATCTGAGGCTTTGTTCGAGAAGTCACAGTCTGATTCACAGCATTCAGAATCGTCACTGATTCCTGTTGATCATCAGGATTGGAATAACCATAGATATCAAAGCACCAAGAAGAAACAGTATATGAACCTAGAATGTTGAATGAATTCCATTTGCTTCCAACAAGATTCTCAACACTCCATTCAATGAAGGATCCAACTCTGTTAGGAAGCTGACCTTGAGTATAAGGATCAAGATCCATGATTCCAGCAACAGTACCTGAACTGGGATTTGTAGATTCCAGTGAAGAATAAGAATCAACAACAGTAGAACAGTCTTCAACTCCAAATACTCCAGTAGCATCAAACACAAC
>NW_014568435.1:0-713 GCF_000743755.1 Blastocystis sp. subtype 4
AATCATGAGGAATCTGCTGAAAGGCTTCGTTATTCATTCTCAAGATCGAACAGTTATTAACGTAGGTGTCAGAAGCGATTGATACTACTTCACCATGACGATCACGCACATCAAACTGAACCGAAAGCAAATCACTCATACGAACTCCTGGCATGTTCAAATGACTAAACGAACACACATTGTTCAATCCCATTGTTGAATAGATCATACAATCCACTAATGGACTTGTTTCAAATGATATCATCTGCTTTACCAGATTACTGTAGATTCGAATACAGTTCAATCCATTTGATACATCTACTGGTTCTCTTCCTTTCACACCACTTGCCTGAATCTCATCAAATCCCAATATTCGACTCAAATCAGGTGCTTGTTGAAACACTAGATCATAAGCAGGACCAGAAGGATGTGGATATCCATCTTCTGTGAATGTGAGATATGAACCAAACATCTCTTCTAATGATTCTTGATCATAGTATCCTGCTTCAACAACGATATTCTTTGGTCCTGAATCATTTCGAGCACTACTGTATTCGTTGTTTTCACATTGTAAGATATCATTCAACTCAATCTCATCAATACCACAAACATCACCATTCCTATTAACAATCCACATACTACAATTTCAATAATGATATTCAACTCCCTAACAACAGTTATATCACTCGATTATCTCTTCTTGCAGATGCCAAAATACACAATATCACATCCAC
>NW_014568434.1:0-711 GCF_000743755.1 Blastocystis sp. subtype 4
GCAGTTGGTCCCTTCATCACCAAATCAAACAGACCCAACTTGTTGTACACATTAGGCTTCTCATATCCAGCAATATGATACTTCTGCTCATCAGGAATACTCTTACACTCCTCCTCCTTGTTGGTATGATGATAGAACTGTCTGTAAGCAATACCATTCTCAAAGATGTAATCAAAAGCCCAAGCAAGAGGCAAACCATCACACACCTTTCCAGTCACTCCATGTTCCTTACCAACACAATCAATCAGTTCTTGAGCAGACAGAGCAACCTCCACAATCTGATCATACTCCTCGAAGTACAGCTTCTTGATAGCATACTCAATTGACATTGTGGTAGCGAAAGCCCAAGTGACAGAACAGTTCTGAGGCTTACAGATGTAATCACGAAGAGTATTCTCCTCCAGACGACGAGATCCAAATACATCATCACAAGGATCCATTGAGGGCATCAGATAACGGAGATTCGAGTTGTTGTACACAGGAACAGTAGAGGGAATAGGAGTAATGACTTCAGAGTATCTCTGTTTGGTAGTAGTGATCTCCTCGAACTCATCAGGATGCCAATCAGCATAGAAAGTGAATTCCATCCTATATGTACTATTTCTGTTCCCTTCATGGATCTTCTCACAAGAATCAATGAAATACTCAAGACGAGTCTTGAACTCCTCAGTCATCACATCACGACTAGTACACTTCATGGTAGTGCTCCAC
>NW_014568433.1:0-710 GCF_000743755.1 Blastocystis sp. subtype 4
CTATCGATTTCAATTCTTTCATTTCTTATCAATCTGGCATTTCTACTGATAATCCTTGTTCTGTTTATCCTCATTCTATCTCTGCTTCTGGTTCCATGAGAGATTATACATTTTCATTGGATATTGATTATTATACTTATTCCTACATATCTTCTTCATCACTTCCTGCCTATGTGATTGGTTCATTTGATAAGGTGATTCCTTATGTTAACTCGATTCGATTATACCGATATTGGGAAGTAGATTACTATCCTCGTTCATTCATTGTTGAAGGAAGGAATTCTAATTCTTCAACTTGGACTACTCTATTGACTATTTCAGATCAGACATACAGTGGTGGTTGGATGGAATTGAAATTGAATTCTCCTTCACAATTCAAATCAATCAAGTTCACTGTCAATTCTGTTCGATCAACTAGTGAAGCTCGTATCAGTGAACTTCAATTCATGACATGTAAGGCAACAGGATCTGTGTGTCCTTCAGTTGACAACTATCCTTCAGTGGGTGAAGGCCAAATCTCTCCTTCTTCTTGCCCTGAGGGTTACAGAGGTTATTCATATCGTGAGTGTTCTAATGGTGTGTTGGGTGAAGTCAAGATGGATCATTGTGTATTCATAGCATCTTCAGATTGGGATTCAATTCCTCTCAATGTCGAATCTCTCATCTTTGATTCAAACAGTTTCCCCGATATGATCGATGTTGATCTCTCC
>NW_014568432.1:0-704 GCF_000743755.1 Blastocystis sp. subtype 4
TTCTGGATCATATCGACTTCTTCCTTCACCAAAGCTACTAGATAAGTTCATAGTATTCAATTGATGAGGATCAATACAACTATCATCATTAATCAGAAAATATCCTTTGTAATTAAATCGTTCAGTTCGTGAGAATCGATCTAATACTCTATTCAAAGACATATACGAATAGAATCCTCTTTCTGGAAGCTCATTTGATAGAACTTGATTGATTGAATCCTCTTTGGGTCCAATGAATACATAATCAAAATCAGAATCGAATTGAGAACAGAATGAAGGGAAATACTGATTATCAAAGAATGAAGTGTTGTAGAATGAAGAATAATGATGATTGACAATGAATAGAATGACAGAAGAAAGAGATCGTTGATAGTTGATTGAAGGAACAATTGCCTTGTTTCTACAATGACGAATCCATCCATCATTCCTCTTCTCAATCATAGAAAGATTGAATGGAACAATATGATAAGGAATCTGAATGACATTAGGATATGAGACAGAATATTGCCGAATGAAACAGGAATGATAGAGAGTAATAGAAAGAAGAAGACATTGAAAAACAACTGATTTCATCAGGATTCAAATGGATTCAAATAGATGAACGAATAGTTGATTGAAGATTGATAAGAGTATTGATGATAGAAGTGAATATGATAACATATGAATGAAATAGAGATGATTTGAAAGAGAATGAGAATATGAAA
>NW_014568431.1:0-704 GCF_000743755.1 Blastocystis sp. subtype 4
AACAACTAGTCCCTATGGGATTTTACGTTCCAAACGATAAGAATGAATTCTTCAACAATCTATCTATCCAGTATGCTATCAAATGGCATGCAGATTACTATGATATTGAATATACAAATACAGTAGCTGTTGGTATTGTTCTTACAGGCAAAAGAAAGATTTGCATCGATTTGGATTATTCTTTTGCTTCTGATCGCATTCCATATGAAGAATTCAAACAATTCAATCAACGAATGTGTAAGATGTTCTCAACAAATAGTAATCTGTATATCAGACCACCTTATAAATGTGGGGAAATGTTCAAACATGGAGCACATATTATTCTTGAAGCGCTTACAGATGATGATCATTGTGATGCAACATATAACTACATCATCAATGATATTGAAGTTGGTAAGATCTTTTGTAAGAATGT
This sequence comes from Blastocystis sp. subtype 4, assembly GCF_000743755.1. Lineage (NCBI taxonomy): Eukaryota > Bigyra > Opalinata > Blastocystidae > Blastocystis > Blastocystis sp. subtype 4. The sequence continues at coordinate 416 of NW_014568431.1, forward strand.
TGAACAAGTGGTTGATAAGTGTATGTTCACCAAGAAGAGAGTGTTTTGGATAGATGGAAGTTGTAAGCCAGAGAGTCATATGTATTTACGTTATGATATAGATAAGGATTGTTTTGTAGGTCTAATGGACGATTCTATAGCCAATAAGCAATTTGGTGATGTTGATTATTCAAAATACACAAATGTTATATTGAGAGATGAATATGTTGATTATTCTGATCAACCAGTGTTTAGCGATTTTGATAAGAACAAGATTTTGCCCTTTAAACTTCCTGAAGGATTTACACTT
>NW_014568430.1:0-704 GCF_000743755.1 Blastocystis sp. subtype 4
CTATCGATTTCAATTCTTTCATTTCTTATCAATCTGGCATTTCTACTGATAATCCTTGTTCTGTTTATCCTCATTCTATCTCTGCTTCTGGTACATTCAATAATCCTTACAGAGCATTTGATTACTGGATTGTTGCTGCATGGATATCTCCTTCTTCTCTTCCTGCCTATGTGATTGGTTCGTTTGAAACTATCATTCCTTATATCAATTCTATTCGATTATATACTAGAGATTATCCAGATCAATCTCCTTCTTCATTCACTGTATCAGGAAGTGATTCTGATTCTTCTTGGACTACTCTATTGACTCAATCTAGTCAGACTTATAATGCGAATTCATGGAAACAATGGTCATTGAATTCTCCTTCACAATTCAAATCAATCAAGTTCACTGTCAATTCTGTTCGATCAACTAGTGATGCCTATATCGATGAACTTCAATTCATGACATGTAGACCAACAGGACCTGTGTGTCCTTCAATTGATAACTATCCTTCAGTGGGTGAAGGCCAAATCTCTCTTTCTTCTTGTCCTGAGGGTTACAGAGGTTATTCATATCGTGAGTGTTCTAATGGTGTGTTGGGTGAAGTCAAGTTGGATCACTGTGTACTCATAGCATCTTCAGATTGGGATTCAATTCCTCTCAATGTCCAATCTCTCATCTTTGATTCAAACAGTTTCCCCGATATGATCGATGTTGATCTC
>NW_014568429.1:0-703 GCF_000743755.1 Blastocystis sp. subtype 4
AATGGTGGTTTCAGCAAGAAGCTCCGTCACTTCAATGAGGGTGGTGACTATGGTAACCATGAAGTCCTCATTGGAAAGCTTGTACAGAGAATGATCTAAATTGGAAGGTGTTTGGTTCGAATCTTTTGTTTATTGTAATCAAGGTAGTATCAGTGAACTGAATGCGATATATTCAAACTGTGAATTCGGAGTAATCAGTTATTATCTCCATAGTACACTATTGTGGAGAAGAACTCCTGTCAATTGTGGACCTCCTATTTGCTTTCTCAGTACATTCAAGCTGCGAGAGATTATTCCAAACACAGAAACCGCAAAATGATTGGCTAATTGATAAGTGGTACAAGGTAGTAACTAGAGAATACTACATTCTTTTCTTTGATCTTTGTGATGGAGTACTCGAAACTGTATGTGATATGGACTATGCAATTGATTGAATAGTGGTAAAACTTTGATGACCATTCCCCCTTTCTCTCCCTATATGAGAGATGGTGTGAAGTACTCTGAGAATCCCTGGAGTCCGGAGCATCCTGACCGTGTGATGAACATTTCTTGTGCTGAAAATATCTATATGTGGGATAAGTTCAAGGCTCGTTATCCCAAGTTCACTCAGCTTCATGATGCTGATAATATGTATGCTATCAGCTGTTCTGGACGAAGATATCTTCGTCATGCTCTTGCTGATTTCATGACTAAGGAAGTCTGT
>NW_014568428.1:0-703 GCF_000743755.1 Blastocystis sp. subtype 4
AAGAAAGGATAACTAGAAATGAGAGTAGAATAAGAATGAAACAGAATGTGAAGAATAGAATGAGATGATTGATACTACAATCAACAACAATCATATGAAGAAATGAATGGATGGATGAAAACTAACTGACAATTAATGAAATAATAACAAATTGATGTGACAGAAAGAGATGTTGATGAATTGTGAAATATGAATAGAATTGATATGATATGAGAGTGTAGATATAAATGGAAATAAGAAATGAATGATATGAGTAATAAATGATGAGAATGATATTCCCGTGATTGTATTCAGTAATATTGAATAGGAATGAAGAGATGATAGTAGAATATAGTAGAATAGTGAGATATGAATGAAAGTGAATGTGGATTGAAATGAATGAAATGGGCTAATGTGGAATGGCGTAATTGGGGATCCGAATTGTCGTAAGAATAATGAGATTGATAGGGTTTGGATTGTAGTAGTATGAGTGCAGAGTTAAATGAACTTGATAAGAATAGTGAATGATTAGATAATGAGTGATTGATGAATTGAATTGATTCCCGTGAATCAGTTTTAGGTAACAAGTGAATGAAATACAGTTATATTCATATCGAATAAGATTAATGAGTGATGATAAGAGAATGAAAGTAGATAATGTTGAATCAATATCAAAGAAGATGAATGGAGTAGAATGGAGAATGAAGTGGAAAGAGTACTTGAA
>NW_014568427.1:0-703 GCF_000743755.1 Blastocystis sp. subtype 4
GTCAGTTAAACCCTCATAAATAAAAGAATATCCCCATAAACAAGCCAGTTTATGAGGGATTAAGTGTAGTAGCCTACTTCTTTGTAAGCTACTACACTAGCTACTACACCCTACTACACCAAATCATAGATTTTCATTCACTTTTTTGTGAATCGTTTTGAGATTAATCAAAGTAAAAATGTCATTCCATTAGTTGCTCTGCAACATTTGATCACAGATCAAATCCCATCTTGCCATTGTGTCGATGATATCACTGTTCTCATCAAATGGCTTAAGATCTCGTTTTGTATTCTTAAATCCTTTCTTAAACAAATTGTTATATGCATTCTCAAACTCTTCAATCTCATCATCAGTGCTGTTGGCAGTGATGTATTTGCCAATATTTGCATTCTCTGACACAAATGCAATAATCTCTTCCTTATTCTCCAGTTTGAATTGTCCCATTTCATTTCCAGTCAACTTATCAACCTCTTCTCTATTAACAAGCAAATACAAGAGAATCGGTCTTAGTGAACAACAATCTGCAATTTGTTAAAGATTCTTTCAGTTCATACCATTTGTTCCACATTTCGTATTTGGCATAGATCATGATGAAATCATACAGTTGATATGGATACTTGACATCTTTCTTCTCTCGCATAACAACATGTGAACCATCTTCTCGAGTACTAACTGTAAGAGGATTATACTTATTAGATTTGCT
>NW_014568426.1:0-1212 GCF_000743755.1 Blastocystis sp. subtype 4
GCACCACACTTTAAAGAGTTCAGCAATCATCCCAAATCCAGAAGTTCAAATGATCAAACAGTCTAACTCCCGTGGAATCCAGATATTCTGGATTTGGTATTGAATTGGTATTTATTATATTGTTTCAGTAGTATACATTCGATACTCAACGAAAGGAAAGAGTTGATCAGATCAATGATAGTAACACTTTCTACTTCTCTTCAACAAACAGATTATCCACTATTTGCTATGGAATTTGCATATTTAGCTCCAACACTCTGATTATATGACACAGTACTCATACCACGTCCACTTGACATCGCTTTACTCATATCATGAGCTGCTCTACTGTTACGAACGATTCCTGGAGATCCATATCCTTTCAAATGCTTCTTTTCCACTTAACTTTCCACATGTATTCCCCATTACGTTAACAATGATTCTCAAAATAAATGTAGCATACTTATCAAAGTACTGGAATCAAAGAGAAGTTCAGTAGTATTAGTCCATTTCATGATTCTTTGAAGATATTGGTTGTTTGGAATGTCCATATTACTTAGTGAATCCCGCGAGATACCGTCTCCATGATGTGATTCTGATCCTAAGATAAACACTGAATAAGTATGAAAACATTAGATCAATAGACTAGTTGTGAGTTCTAATACTAAATCATCATAGTATTGATGAAGAATACAGAAAGAATGAGTTGTTCTCTGAATAATGTGAATAGTATGTTATTCTCCAAAGAATGCATTCAGAAACCTCTATTTCCATCTACAAGATAGAATAAACCAACAAAACCATTAACTGGTTTCAATCATGGGAATTCTGAGTCCCATATTCTGCAGAATGCGGCATCCCAATTCGGTGTCGCTACACTCAGAATGAATCGAGCAATCAAATCAGGTTTGCTGATAGCATCTGTGAGTGCTGGAATTGGATTTGGTACGAAATCGTAATAAGAATAACAATTAGCTGTTTCTCCCTCAATTGCTCGAAAACAGTTGGAATCAAAGAGAGAATCAGCATTTAATCCAATTTCTATCAAACAGAAGAGTTTTCTTTGATACTTGATATGATCTTAAGATCCTTTACATCATCCGCAGTCTAAATATGTTTCTGAGTTATTTAAAGTCTGTTCTGATAATATGGCAGTAGTAATTGGTGATTCTGGATGTGGTGCTGTGGATTGCATTCAGGAAGTGTCTTTCGATGAGAATATTCCATGTATTA
>NW_014568425.1:0-702 GCF_000743755.1 Blastocystis sp. subtype 4
TGCCTATGATGAAAAGTCAGATGATGACTCTGGTTCAGATATTGTTATCACTCCTCAAGAAGTTGTTTTGAAGTAGCAAAACTATGTATTCAAAGTGAAAAGTACTAATTCCATTTAAAATGATAATAATGGATTAGTAAGAAACAAACTATCAATAATGAAGTTCCAAAGTTTTAAGTTGAATTATATTGATTTCTATGATTACAAGATTGCTACTCTACTGATAGATGGTGTGAAGATGTTTGTTGTATCAGATTTGCTAAATCAGTACAATCAGAAACATAATACCAACAAGAAATTCAAAAACTATCTTCGTAACGAACAAACCAAGGAATTACTCATGAATTGGCCAAATGATACTGATGGCTCGGATCCGAGCCATCAATGTAACACGGTTGAAAACGTAGATGATTTGGTCGTAGATCAACGTACTACAGTTGAAAACGCTGATGATAAAGCAGTATTATGGGGTATTCCTCATGTTATCAAATACATCAAATTTGGTAAAACATTTAGTGGTATGGTCAAAGGATATGTTGTTTGTGAACAATTACTGAATTGTTGTTTGATGTGGGTTGATCCATTGTTTGCTGTTCGTGTATCAACATTCTTGACCAATCTTCGTGCTGTGGATAATGATATGATGGTTCGTGTACTAAATGATAAGAATCATCAAATCGAAACATTACAGGATGGTCTTAA
>NW_014568424.1:0-702 GCF_000743755.1 Blastocystis sp. subtype 4
TTCCTGTGTAATACACATCCACACAATAGTGAACTACTGTTCCGAGAATACCAGTTGTGAACGAGAGAGGGAAGCTTTCATTACTCACTGCATTCTCTGTTTTCATCACCACATTCTGATCTCTCATTGATTGAGAAGGAGATCCATAAATCATTCCATTCACTCAATCCAAACTCAAACCAGCACGCAATTCACCTGATTCAATCGAATAGACACGAACATCTCCACTCATCAAAGGAGTATCTGAGAATGACTGGGATCGACGCAGAATGTAGGTTCATTGAGGATAGGAGAAGGCACAGAGAGGAAGGAGAACAGTGAATCTCAGAACAACCTTCTGACTGGCTAGATCACTCTGAGCATTGACAGTCACAGACTGGGAACAAACCCTTTCTGTTGGAGTTCCACAAATGACTCCAGTTCAACCATCAACAGTCACACCAGCAGGCAGGGATCCTGAGAATACAGACACAACAGCTCTTCTCTCAAGTGTGGGAGTCAATGAGAAGGATAATCCTTCACCAATGATTAAACTAGTTTGAGGGAAGAAGAGATACTCTGGAATTATCTCAATTGATATCTCGACTGAAGTACTTCCAGCTGCATTTCTAGCAGTTATGGAGTAAGTGAAAGATGATGCAGCCCTTGTTGCAATTCCAGAAATCTCTCCTGTACTACAGTTCAAAGACAATCCAGCTCGAA
>NW_014568423.1:0-713 GCF_000743755.1 Blastocystis sp. subtype 4
TTGAATTCTCTCATTAGTGAGGATGAATTATCTGAGCGAGGTTGAAAATGAAGGATTATTCGTTTCTTTCCTTCATGACTAGTTGACCTGAAACTCATATAGACCAACAGAACATACTTATTCTTCTGTTTCTCATGAACCCTTTGTTTCATATTTGTGTCCTGTTTGACAGACAACCCTGATTGTGATCTCTAGAGATTTATCTCATAACAACAGACAAACCTTTCGACTTCTTGGATGTGTAGAAATTGTTGGACCACTCATGGAATTCCAGAAACGTGTTACTGGGCTTTCTGGAATTCTTTGAACCAAAACAGGATAATCAGAAGCATAATGACTAAAATAGGGAGTCATCAACTTCACCGATTGAACAAATGAAGAGTTCATTGACGAGAAAGGAATAGGATTCTGAGGATCTGTTTGTAAAGAGTTCTGATGGATAATATTTTGATTGTTGAATTCGAATTGACTAAAATAAGTTGAATAGATGCTCGTCATATGAGAGAATGAGTTAAGAATGAATACCCCGCCTTTTTCCCCGCCATTTCACGAGAATAGATGAAAATGATATAATAGCCATGTAAGTGATTTGAGATGAGTTTATAGACAGTTTGGATAGAAATTGAGTGATTCTGCTATTGAAAGGAGAGAAAGGAATAATCCTATCATTAATGTGTTCATCAAATGTCTGGATACTCTACAATCCCATGAAA
>NW_014568422.1:0-701 GCF_000743755.1 Blastocystis sp. subtype 4
TAAGAACCTTCGAAATAGGACGGAAGTTCTCAGCCATAACAACAGAAATTAGAGCAAGAATGAGTACAATAGACACTTTCATTATCAAATGACTACAAAGGAATGATGATGAACATTAGTATATTCAAAACGTATTACAAGTAGTAGTTATTCCATACTATTAGAGAACAAACAGTGAATTATTAACAGCAAAGATCGATTAGATTGAGACGGTAGGAGCAGGAGCTGGTTCAGGAGCTGGAGCAGGAGCTGGAGCTGGAGCGGGCTCAGGTGTAGGAACAGGTACAGGCTCAGGGGCAGGAGCAGGAGCAGGAGCAGGAGTGGGTTCAGGGGCAGGGGCAGGAGTGGGCTCAGGTGCAGGAGCAGGTACAGGCTCAGGAGCGGGAGCAGGGGCAGCAGCAACAGGAGCAGGCTCAGATGCAGGAATAGACACCGCAGCCTCAGCAGGAACAGGCTTTTCAGGCTCAGGAGCAGCAGTCACAGGCAGAGTCTTAGCCTTTGGCTTCATCATGCAAACAACAACAATAATAATGATAACAATAACCACAACAATAACCACAATCAGAATAACAAGGTTAAGCACAAACGTAATACCAGTGCAACCATCATCACTTTCACGATCAATAATCTCAATACCATCAATTTTCAAATCAGAAGCAGAAGAACCAATAGTGAAATCAAGATATCCCTCACTTCCATCT
>NW_014568421.1:0-198 GCF_000743755.1 Blastocystis sp. subtype 4
GAGTGCAAAATGGTTAAGTAAACAGTCAAAATGGTGTGAACAAAGTAAACATACTTTCTGACACTAAAAGATGGTGCAGTAACACGGTGACGAACAAAAACGCAAAATGTGGGACCAATAATATGGATTATTTTTTGATGTCCATATAACTGAATAGAAAACGGAATAAAAGGAGTGATTAGTGTAGTAGTGTAGTAG
>NW_014568421.1:207-700 GCF_000743755.1 Blastocystis sp. subtype 4
CTACTACACCTACTACACCTTCATAAATAAGTCACTTAAACCCTCATAATATAAAGAATATCCCCATAAACAAGCCAGTTTATGAGGGTTTAAGTGTAGTAGCCTACTTCTTTGTAAGCTACTACACTAGCTACTACACCCTACTACACAAAATCATAGATTTTTGCATTTTCACAAAGTGAATCAATCAAAGTGAATAATCATCTTAACAACCATTTAATCTACGATTAAATTAAACCTTTCCGTTCACACTCAAACGGATGTTGATGTAGATGTCTGAAGCGATTGATACTACTTCACCATGACGATCACGCACATCAAACTGAACCGAACGCAAATCACTCATACGAACTCCTGGCATTTAACCTTTGGTTAAATCAAGTTGCTAGCAACTTGTTCAAATGACTAAACGAACACACATTGTTCAAAAGAATAGACTATGTTCTTCAGCTATGCTACAATGCCAATCTCTTTGTTCTAGCAGCACGCAACT
>NW_014568420.1:0-698 GCF_000743755.1 Blastocystis sp. subtype 4
TTCTTCTGATCCTGTTGTGTTTGATGCTACTGGAGTATTTGGAGTTGAAGACTGTTCTACTGTTGTTGATTCTTATTCTTCTCTCAATTCTACTGAACTGGAATATGGTGGTACTCTTGATGAAATCATGGATCTTGATCCTTGGACTTATGGTGTACTACCCAATATGATTGGAACCTATATTGAATGGACTGTTGAGAATCTGGAAGGAAGCAAATGGAATTCATTCAACATGGTTGGATCTAATACTGTTTCTTCTTGGGGCTTTGATATCTATGGTTATTCCAATCCTGATGATGAACAGGAACCAGTAACAATTCTGAATGCTGTGAATCAGACTGTGATTGAAAGAACAAAGCCTCAGATTGCTGTTCCTGTGGCTCTGACTGGATTCCGCAGATATCGATGGCAAATCACTAAGGTTACCTCAGATGACTTCTATGTTCATTCAATTCATATGGCCTATTGCAAGGATCCCAGATACAATGATCCAAACTGGACACCTGGTCCAACACCAACTCCAATTCCAACTAATGCTCCCACAACAGTATTACCAACAACATCTGTTCCTACTATTCCTCCTACAACACCTCTTCCTACTCCATTTGAGTTCATAGCATCTTCAGATTGGGATTCAATTCCTCTCAATGTCGAATCTCTCATCTTTGATTCAAACAGTTTCCCCGATATGATCGATG
>NW_014568419.1:0-742 GCF_000743755.1 Blastocystis sp. subtype 4
TGCTCAGTGATATTGATAATCAAAGTAGTCACACTATTCAGTTAACCATTTCCCCGTTTTGTTAGTCTAATCACATGATCTTTCATTCTTCATTCTATTGTCCTTCTTTGAAGATAGTTTGATGTAAACTTGATTCGATTTCTATTTGTCTCACTCAAATTCTGTTGCAAGTCTTTTCTATTCTTCATTAAATGTCAACAATCAAAACAGAATGATTCAAAATGATTATCAATTCCATTCTTTAGATAAGGTGATAGTACTTCTCAGTAAATAGTATGTAGAATAATTCACTGTGTTTCTAAAGCACTGAATCAATTGAGAGATTTTAGATCTCACTGTATTCTTCTTGTATCTGTTCTTCATCATTTCAATATATCCATTCAATCCAATCAAGTATTCATCACACATTTGATCAGTCAAAGAATAACATTTGCTTGAACTCAATAGACCATTATCAATCAACCATTGTTCATAATGATAGAATTCATTCCAATATCGANATTCAGTTCTAGACTTCATTCAACAGATCCAAATCAATCTCTTCACTTTCAATTCTTTAATGCAGTTATTCGTTTTGTATTCATTCTCATTCTCTATCATTCTCAGATCATTTAGTATTCCTCTAATCACTCTGTTAGTTCAGTTATCTTCATCATTCATTCTGTCTCATTATCCTTCATTCTCACATTCAAGTTATTGTGAACAGAATCTCATCAATGTTCGATCTCTCTCTCATTCACCT
>NW_014568418.1:0-696 GCF_000743755.1 Blastocystis sp. subtype 4
GGATTGAATCAGTTTCATTAGTGTGAATACCATTCTGTGATACTGTTTATTCTCTGTTGATACCCAACACTCATCCATATTCAATATCATACTCTTGGGATACTTCTCACTATCTCTCAACATTTTGATGTTTTCAAATAGTTGTCTAACTGTGGATTGATCTATTCTTGCATTAGCCTTATAACTACTAAGTGATTGTGATATCATAAAGTGATTCTTCTTCAATCATGCTCTCATAGTAGTATCAGATATTGAATGAGTAGTGAGAATATCAGTTCTTCTCTTCACAACTAATGAATTTGTGATTGTGATTGTATGTTGAAATGTGATACACTCTTCGTTAATAGCCACTTCTTCCAACCATCTTCTGAAAAGGATAGTTTGTTCTTGATGAATGAAAGTATCTTTCGAATAAGAATCATAATCCATTCCTCTTTCCACTCTTTTCATCTTCCTATTCAATCTACTTTCATCGACTTGAGCTATCTTTGCCACTTAGATGGAGAAATGATAGATAGATATTCATTATCTTTGATTTCACATTAATAATGGACAGTCTGATTAGTTGATGAACACTTTCCAGTGAATTGGTTAGATGATAGATAATTGTTGATTTCTCGAATTTGTTGGTTTGTTGCTGATTAACAAGAACTGGGTGAGAGATGAATATTAGGATGAGCATTGAGTGATAACAAA
>NW_014568417.1:0-705 GCF_000743755.1 Blastocystis sp. subtype 4
CCTGTAGTTCTTCTATCAAAGATTATGGTATCTTCGGAACTCAAGAGAAGTGGATTTGTAATAAACTATCAACATGGACAATTGTCAAATGTTGAGCTATGGAAGGAGGATCATTTCCTCTATACCTTGAAACGATTCACTGGTGATAGAATGACCTGTTTTAATGAGTTTAAGGAGGTGACTTATGCTGGTCAGTATTGTAGTCTGAGTTCTATTTGGTTTGTGATGCATGGAGAGGGAACACAATTCTTGAATGGAAGCATATACTACAATGGAACAATGAGATATGGAAAACGTCAAGGATATGGAAGATTATATTATCATAATGGTAAAGTGAAGTATGAAGGATTCTGGAGTGATGATGAACCTGATGGAGATGGAGTCATATATGATAAAGATGGGCTTCAGTTTTGTACTTGTCATTGTAAGAATGGTACATTTCAATATGGATTTCGTACCTACAATGTATTCTCAGTTGTTCCGATGAATAGAAGATTCCCTTCATATGATAATGGCACCTATTGGAGTCACTACAACGACATGAAACAACTCTTTATCCCCAGCACCTATTTTGATTTGGCATTTGCAAAGAGTCCATTTCCTGATATCAAATCTGGTTATGATTTGAGACAATCTGTTTCTCCTGTCACAATCTCACCATTCTTAACATCATGGAATCGAATGAAACCTTTTCTTCGTGTAATC
>NW_014568416.1:0-687 GCF_000743755.1 Blastocystis sp. subtype 4
AGATCAGACGGGTTAGGGCGCTTTCCACTAGATATGACCGTTCTTGTTTTTATTTCTTTCACTAACCCTTTTCAACAACACATTCTTATCCTCACATCACCGCCAAAGACAATCAACAGATCATTATTAGTTCAATAATGAATCTAACATCACTCAGGAATACAAACCACAGTATTCATCAATACTCCATGTTCTTCTCTTTTCTCTTATTCGTTATTTCATTCAATAGGAAAGATTAATCCAATGGCAGAAACAGTAGCATTGAATAGATAAGGAGGTGAAAGAAGGAGATTGGAACAAACTATGATAAGAGTGAATCACCATTCATAGAATAGAATGAAATGAATAATCTACGATGAAATGAGAGCTCGACATTGGATGACCAAACCGAATCCGATTACTACATTCATGAATATACACGCACCATTTCATAGAAGTATCCGTTTGGAATACTGAGTTAGTTTGTGTAACTTGGATTGATTACTTGAATTCCCGTGAATCTCATCTTAGGATAAATGTATTAGGATAACACTATCTCATTATTATGATTAATAATTGATAATAAGAATATGAGTGTAGATAATGTTGAATCAATATCAAAGAAGATGAATGGAGTAGAATGGAGAATGAAATGGAAAGAGTACTTGAAAGAGAGTGTATTGAATGATAATAAGAATTGTATGTTGA
>NW_014568415.1:0-686 GCF_000743755.1 Blastocystis sp. subtype 4
CTTGTTTCTCTGTGGGGTCACAGACGTATGATTGTTTTGTGTATTATGAACAGAGTAACAATATAAATTTAATTAAAAAATCGTCTTCCGGGGTAAATGCTTTGGAAGGCGATTCTTTATTTTATCAGTTACGTTTTATCGGAATAAGGTTGCGTTCACAGAACAGATTTTTCTAAAAAATTTAAAAATGGCGGCAAAAAGAAAACGATTGCGACACTTTCAATAATCTTTTCTTCCGGCAAGGTAATCGATACTCACTTCAAAATAATCGGCAAGTTTGATTAACTGAGAAAGTTTCGGTTCGGAAATGCAGTAATACCAGTTGGAAACGGTCTGCTGGCTGAATTTTAAGTCTTTTGCCAAACGATACATTGTGATCCTGTTTTCTTTTAAAAGAGCGGTAAGATTTTCGTAAAAGGGTCGCGGTTTTTTCTGTAACATAACGTATTCCGATTATAGCAAAAAATGCGCTTATTTGCAAGGGAACAAGCATATATTGTAAAAATGAGCATTTAGGTAAATTTTAGAAATGAAAGATCGGTTTAATTGCATCGTTTATCGGTTCTTGACATATTGCCTTTCGCCGGGTATAATGTAGCCCAAAGAGAATGAAAAAGCGGAGGGATCGGATGGAACGAAAAGTGCACCGCCTTGTGCTGGCGGCAGGAATTTCGGAAATTTTATTG
>NW_014568414.1:0-684 GCF_000743755.1 Blastocystis sp. subtype 4
TCTTAGCCTCCATAGCAGCAGCGGCCTCGTCATCCTCATCATCGTCATCGTCTCCGAACAGATCCTCTTCCTCCTCTTCCTCTTCCTTCTTCTCCTCCTCCTTCTCCTCAGCCTTGGGGGCCTCGCAAGCAAGCTCCAACTTGAACTCAGCATCTACAACAGGGAAGGCACTACGAATGATTCCTATTGAAAGAAGAATACGCCTTATTGGGGAAGGAACACATATGAGTGAACCAACGAGCCAGATGAGGATACTTGGCAGCATCCATATACTTGTGAACCATAGCAAACATGGCAGCATCAATACTAGAAGGAGCATAACCAACACAATAAGAGTGGTTCAGGAAGTACTCGTTCAACTCTTCGAGGGTCTTAAAGACTAGAAATTACCATTCATAAAGAGAAATCATACTCATTATAAACAACAACGAATGAAAAACAAAACTCTGGAAAACGTGAGACAATTAACATCATCATTGCACTAATTCGAAGCAGAATCCTAGCATAAATATAGAACTAATACAATGATTGTCCTAAAGAACAAATCCAATTTTCTCATTAACAGAAACAATAACGATGATATTCTTGATGTTTCATGAAAAAAGCAAGATAAGAGTAAAAGAGTGAACAAAACATCTAGTACTATTCATTTTCTTGAATTATCTTGATATTGAACTGATTTAA
>NW_014568413.1:0-683 GCF_000743755.1 Blastocystis sp. subtype 4
TGAATTGATAATGGAATTGAGAAAAGGAAGACCATAAGGATTGCTTTCCACTTCTTTAATAACTGTGAGATTCAATGCTAGTGCATAATCAGTCACATTTGGAGATGAAGCAATAATCACTCCTTTGAATGAGTATTCTCTTTGAAGAATGGACATTGCATTCATTGTATTAATCAGTTTAGGTGATGGAACCTACAGTTAAGACTTTGAAAATGGATTACATCTTCTTGTGTAGTAATGGACATCACTAACAGAATGTCATCATTACTCCTTCTTAATTGAATCGATTGGATTCCACTCCTAGAATACAAATAATAATACCTGTTGATAGCAATACAGACAATAAGGAATACAAACAAAACTCTTCTTTGACAACTCATCATGGGAATAATATGCTTTCTTGTTGTTACAGTTATTATGTGTTTCATTATTAAAACAAATAGAAGAATATCAGTTTTAGAATAGCATATGATTCTCTAAACAGAATCGAAGGCATTGATTGTGATGTTGTATTTGGATTTCAATGTCTGAAGGAATCTTCTATCTGTATCAATTCGATTGTTACAGTAGTAGGTAATTGACGCATGTTACGTATTGTTATTATCCACACAAACCGTCGCAAACATGGGCCTCCAACCCTGGGTAGCTATACACGCTTAACCCTACCAGACAAAAACGCCACG
>NW_014568412.1:0-682 GCF_000743755.1 Blastocystis sp. subtype 4
ACCATGCCTGCCTATGTGGATACAAGGTTCGCTACTACAATGTGATGAAACTTTTTGAGGAGCTTACAATGGCCCGTATAGAAAGTAGACTTCCCAAACTCTTCGAACAACTCTCGAAGTATGACCTGCTGATACTCGATGACTTTTCATTAAAGAAGCTAACCACAGAACAGGTAATCGACCTAATGGAAATCATAGAAGACAGACACGGAAACAAGTCTCCCATCTTTGCAAGCCAGCTGCCTGTAGCAAATTGGTACGAAACTCTCGATAGTAATGTCTCTGCCGCTGATGCTATCTTAGATAGAGTAGTCAATACCGCATCTAGATTTACATTGAAAGGAGACAGTTTAAGAAAAAAACATTAACTTTGCCTCGTCAAAACTGTAACAGCATGGCCGTTTTTGCTGTAACAGTCTACTCCGTTTTTACCATGCAGGCTTGAATTATTTAATAAATCTCCTGTGGGCTGAGCTCTCCCTGAATGCGTATTGCATCTCCTTTTGATGTACGTATCTCTATACTTTTAAATCCGGATGATGATTCTCCTTTGGGTTTACGGCCGCTCTGACCGGTAAATGACGGGACAGGAATAAATGTGCCGCTTTGTCCCAGTTCTATAAAATCGCCTTTGGAAGTATTGACGCAGGACTGTTCTTCTGCATAACGGGACTTGCTGTCA
>NW_014568411.1:0-682 GCF_000743755.1 Blastocystis sp. subtype 4
TTCTTTATCAACATTCAAATTCAACATACAATTCTTATTATCATTCAATACACTCTCTTTCAAGTACTCTTTCCACTTCATTCTCCATTCTACTTCATTTATCTTCTTTGATATTGATTCAACATTATCTACTTTGACTCTCTTATTATCACTCATTTTTTCCTATTCAAATCTGATCTATTGTTCTATTGGATGATACCTAAAACTGATTCACGGGAATCAATTCAATTCATCAATAACTGATTATTCAATACCAGAAACATTGGATTATCTGTTATCATCAAACTACTGGAATCATCTCTATTCTCATATCATATCATATCTATTACCAATCAACACATACTAACTCATATCAAACACATTACTTTCAAACAATCATAACTACAACAAACATATCAGTTATCACATTCTTTCAATCATTCACTCATATTATTCATTATCCTTTCATCAAATCCAATATCACAATCAAACACTATCAATCTATCTTACTCATACAGTTGCATCACAGCGCAACGACATTCATTTCATTCATGCGACAATTCGGATCCCCAATTACGCCATTCCACATTAGCCCATTTCATTCATTTCACTCCACATTCACTTTCATTCATATCTCACTATTCTACTATATTCTACTATCATCTCTTCATTCCTATTCAATATTACTGAATACAATCACGGG
>NW_014568410.1:0-680 GCF_000743755.1 Blastocystis sp. subtype 4
AGTCCATGAAGAAGTGACCACTTGAACAGTTTCCTTCTGTTAGATTCACTTTATTTGTCATTCCAGTCTTCTCAACAAACTCAATACAACTCCCTCCAACTAAGAATAAACCCCATAATCAAGCTAGATAATGGGCAATTTGAAGGATTATATGGAGGGGATTCCATCATTCTACTTCCTCCAAAGTGAAGAATCTATTGCTATCGCTTATCAGCTGATTCAGCACTGTTTGAATAGTTAAATATTTCCTTCCCACCCAACTGGATGTTGATGTAGATGTCTGAAGAGATTGATATTACTTCAACATCACCATCATGTACATCAAACTGAAACCAATACAAATCATTCATACGAACTACAATACATCTTCAAATTACTAAATGAACACACATTGTTCAATCCCATTGTTGAATAGATCATACAATCCACTAATGGATTTGTTTCAAATGATATCATCTGCTTTACCAGATTACTGTAGATTCGAATACAATTCAATCCATTTGATACATCTACTGGTTCTCTTCCTTTAACACCACTTACCTGAATCTCATCAAATCCCAATATTCGACTCAAATCAGGTGCTTGTTGAAATACTAAATCATAAGCAGGACCAGAAGGATGTGCATATCCATCTTCTGTGAATGTGAGATATGAACCAAACATCTCTTCTAATGATTCTT
>NW_014568409.1:0-680 GCF_000743755.1 Blastocystis sp. subtype 4
ATATGAATTAGTAGCGAGAGTGGAATGATTGATGATTCCATGAGGCATATTGTCTCTGAATACTTCAATTCCATTGATATAAGCAATGATACCATGAGAGTATTTGAATTGAATATCGATAGAAGCCATTCCAGTGATTCCATTGAATGATTTCCTGAAGTACTGAGTATTGTATGAAGTGATAGAAGAAGATCCGAGAGTGATTGATATCCATTGATTATCATTGAATGAATTCATAAACCAGTTATTATGATATGAGTATGAATACTTCCAAGTATCATTCTTATGAACAGGTGAATATAAAGCAAACTGATCTACTTGATCAACAGTCCAATGCAGTCCCCTGAAAATGGTATTACCGTTTATATCTGCTAGTGATATCCATGCTCCACTCCCCCACCATCTATAGGGAGATGTACCCGAAACCTTGTAAACAAGAGTGTAGATGTGATTAGAAGAAGCATTCAAACAGGTTTCCATATCATAGTGTTGATAATCTTCATCGAATGAAGGAGAAGTGAATAGAACAGAAGAACCAGAAACAATCTCAAACAACTCTGAAGAAGCATAAATAGTAGTTTTCTTAGTGATCTTAGCATAGTCTTGATTAGATGAACATTGAATAGAGTAAGAAAGGATAACTAGAAATGAGAGTAGAATGAAGAATGAAACAGAATGTG
>NW_014568408.1:0-679 GCF_000743755.1 Blastocystis sp. subtype 4
GAATTGAATCCCAATCTGAAGATGCTATGAACTCAAATGAAGGAATGAATACACAATGATCCAACTTGACTTCACCCAACACACCATTCAAACACTCACGATATGAATAACCTCTGTAACCCTCAGGACAAGAAGAAGGAGAGATTTGACCTTCAACCACTGAAGGATAGTTGTCAATTGAAGGACACACAGATCCTGTTGGTTTACAATAGGCCATATGAACAGAGCCCAGAGTAGTTGAAGCTGAAGCAGTATCAGTGACTTGCCACCGATATCTACGGAATCCAGCCAAAGCCACAGGAACAGAGATCTGAGGCTTTGTTTTCTCAGTTACTGTCTGATCAATAGCATTCAGAATAGCTGTGGCTTCATCCTGTTCATCATTAGGATTGGAATAAGCATAGATATCAAAGCCCCAAGAAGAAACAGTATTAGATCCAACTATGTTGAATGAGTTCCATTTGCTTCCTTCCAGATTCTCAACAGTCCATTCAATATAGGTTCCAATCGTATTAGGAAGTCTACCTGTTGTGAAAGGATCAAGATCCATGATTCTAGCAACAGTACCATATTCCAGTTTAGTAGAAGTGAGAGAAGAATAAGAATCAACAACAGTAGAACAGTCTTCAACTCCAAATACTCCAGTAGCATCAAACACAACAGGATCAGAAGAAGAACC
>NW_014568407.1:0-676 GCF_000743755.1 Blastocystis sp. subtype 4
GGAGCCTCACGAACATTGATTCCAGCCTCCTATACAATCACACTCATCCTCTTCTCTCACCTTCAACTCCTGAAGAGTGAAACCACGACCCAGTCTCATTTTCATGTTGTACTTCTGTGTAGGACAACGAACCACAGGACGGAGCAATCCACCAGCAGGACGAGGAGCAATCGCAGCAGCCTTTTGCTGACGAAGCAATCTACGACGTCTCTTCTGTCCAGCTTGGTCGAACCAAGTCTTCACACGACGATCCCAATCCTTCTTGAAGTGGGCATTAGGCAAAACGTTGTTATGCTTCATTTACCTGATCTCTACACACAAATAAGCCATTGAAATTCATAGAATCATTGAAATACCTACCAAGGACAAAACAATTGAGAGAAAGCAAACCACAAACAGTGTTCGGCTAGTTGCGGACCGCAACAAAGGAATTGGAAAATGACTCCATTTTGTGAAGGAGGTAGAAAGAGGCTCTTTATGGAATCCAATAATTATTCCGATTCTAGTCAATGCAATCATCCAGAATAAATGAATCACAGAGATGAAGCAGATCTATGGAATTTTATCCGTCTCCATTGCACTTCTCCTTGTTTTCACTCTTTTCGACAGAGTATAACGTAGGAAACCCCGATGATCGTTTTAACTCTGTAGCGACAGAATGCAAATCTTCGTAAAG
>NW_014568406.1:0-1207 GCF_000743755.1 Blastocystis sp. subtype 4
GGAATCATCGAAACTGACAGTATTCCAATCACTTGACACATCACTCTGTATCACCTTCCAATCTGTGTATTCAATCTGGAAAGGGAAATATGTTGAGAATACAGTTGATACATACACAGGTTTCGTTCCACTATTCATTTCCATGATATCCAACTCCATCTCTCCCATATCAACAGTCAAAGTGTAACCAGTTCCAACTTGCCATCCATCTCCATATGAATCACGTCCTTCAAATGTGTATATTCCATCATTCAAACAGAAATCAACATAGTAGTAGGTCTCTTCAACTGGGAATGGAGATACAGATCTCAACACAGTTCCTGATGTTCCTCTTCCTTCATACAGCTTCCATGAATTCTCATGAGGATAGGTATCTGCTCTGAAACGAACAGTCATCAATCCTTTGCCTCCAGTACATATGATAACTGATAGAGAGATAATCGCAGTCACATCTCCTCCACTAATCTTAGTAGCAGTGATGGTGTAGGTTTGAGCACTACTCTCAGAAGTGGCAGTACCTGAAATCCAACCAGTATAAGGATCAATCACAATACCAGCTGGAAGAGAAGGATTGATTCTGAAGTTCATGTAATGATCATTATTCTGAGGAATCACTTCAGCCATCTCAACATTCTTGAATATAGTGACTGAAGAATCATAAGTGAAGTTAGGAATATCAACCAACACATTATCAGCAAACAGATCCAGAGATTGAACTCTCCAAGCACAAGAAGAAGAATTACCAGTACCAAAGTTCTCAAACTTGAATTGATTGTAAGGAGTATTGTTAGGGAAATAGATTCTTCTCTTCTGAGCTATGGTAGAATAAGTGAGACCAGTGACTTCCTTCAGAAGTGTCCATTCATCTGTTCCCAAGTTACGACCATACAGATTGAACTGATTGGCTCTGTCACCAGTACTGATTCCTGTATAGTAATTCTGAATCTGAACAGAACTGATCCATTCACGACGATTGTTTGATAGAGTCAAAGTCAGAGAATTGGCAGCACAGGATGAATAATAGATGGTGGTACTATAATACATATCAAATGGATTGGTTGCAGTTCCAGTAATACCAGTAGATGAAGCAGTGAATTCCCAGATATGAGATTCAGATTGTTCTGAAGGCATCAAACGAACAACTGCATCGAAATAGGATGTGGTGTAACTGTCAGTAATAGCAACAATCGCAATAGCAATCGTGTTA
>NW_014568405.1:0-670 GCF_000743755.1 Blastocystis sp. subtype 4
AGACACAATGCTTGTTTGCAAGCTTCCTCCAACTCCTCCTCACTCAGTTCATGATTCACACCCAATTGGAGATTCTCTCGAATCGTACCAGACAGCATACAAGGTTCCTGATTTACAGCACCCAGCAGAGCACGATACCGATCCAGATTCAGAGTCTCCACATTCACTCCAGCCAGTTCAATCGTTCCATTCAAAGGCTTGTAAAGACGCTGAATCAGTGAAATCATGGTACTCTTTCCACAACCACTAGGACCCACAAAAGCAACAGATTTGCCTTGGGGAATTGTAAATGACACCGATTTGAGAATCCTTGAAGGTGATATCACCGTTCTGACCTTCTGTCTGGATCTCGCGAACTGCATCATCTTCACTTGTCATATGAAGAGTAGCCAGAATGTTCTTTGCAGAACGCTGAGCCAGACGGAGCCAGACGGAGAGACGGAGTGTACGCTAAATTGCTTCCGATAAGAGTGGCTGAATTGTAAACAGCCATGTATACAATGAAGAGTTGGAGATAAGTAATCATGTTGTAATTCATCATCACAGCTCCAACACCCATGATCACAATCATAAATATCATAGGAACAAACTGAGATAAACACTGACCAACTGCTCCTCGCAATGTACGTGTCTTTGTCAACTTATCAGCATCAGCCATATCCTTATCAAT
>NW_014568404.1:0-668 GCF_000743755.1 Blastocystis sp. subtype 4
CGAATCGATACAATCAATCCAGACACTTCATTCAATGAGGCAATGTTGAATGTCTTCTTGTACAACTGAATACGATTTGAAGAAGCAGGGAATGATCCTTTAGCGGCCTGTTGCCAACCCGATGTATCAGAATTATGCCAATTGGTAGGCACTTCACTCATCTTATAATACCATTGTTCTGAATGATTGATAGAAGGACGACGAACATACACATTGTGAACATTACCTTGATTACCATCATATCGTCCTTTCACAACCATCTCTTGCTCACCCTCAGGAAGCATGTAGTACATGTAATAATATGAACCAGATGACCAATAGGTAGANGTGGAATAGAATGAAACATCAAATCGATCAACATTGAGACAGAGATAATGAGTCCAATCTTGACTGGCAGGATGAGAATGAGCTGATTGAATCTCATACACAATGTTATCATTGGATGAATCACGAATTCTGAAATACTCATTCTGAGGATTAGTCTTGTAAGTTCGAACAATCTTATAGAATGTTCCAGAACACTCAGTGAATGTGATAGTCAAGACTCCAGTAGCAGCAGGAGTAGCAACAGCAGAAGAAATGGTGTATGTTTGAGTACCAGTTACAGTTGATATTCCTGAAATCTTACAAGTATTAGGATCCAGAGATACTCCATCAGGAAGGGCAGG
>NW_014568403.1:0-667 GCF_000743755.1 Blastocystis sp. subtype 4
ATCAATCATTTGTCATTTCAACTCTTTGATTCTATTCAAACAATCACAAACAATGATAGAAAGGACTATTGATGATACAACTCTTTCTATCCACTAATGACAATATCACCAAGATCGAAACACCAATAACATAATCAACTCCATTTCCTCTTCAGTACTTCCTATTCACCGTTATCCGATCTCTTATCACTTTATCATTATCCAATAGGCCGACTCGATGAAAATAACATAAATAACTTGATTGAATGTTAGAGAGAAGAAAATGACTCGACAGTATTGAAGGAAGGCAATATTCATGGTAAATGTTGCCAAACCATGTTGCCCTTATCTACAGAATAGAAATGAAAGACTTCCGATGAAGCAAGAATGATTTCCAATTTCCAGAAGTGACATCTGATGGTTTGCATTAATTCAATCACTCTGTTGACTGTTATCATAATAGACATTGTTTTGCAAAAATGACATTATTACTTCCTATTCAAGGTAACTGGATCATATAGTCTCTATTATATTAGGATAATAAAAATAGATGAGACTATGGTAATGGATACTGCAGAATTAATATCAGAGAAGATGAATGGAGTAGACTGGAGAATGAAGTGGAAAGAGTACTTGAAAGAGAGTGTATTGAATAGTAATAAGAATTGTATGTTGAATTTGAATGTTG
>NW_014568402.1:0-665 GCF_000743755.1 Blastocystis sp. subtype 4
GTAATCCTTGATAACGATGAACAACGAAGAATGACTGAACATGAATGTGAATCCTCTGTAGAAGGACAATTGGAAAGAAGAGAACGAAACAGATCCACAAGTCTTTCTTCTGATAAAGAGTGTACATACTCTGTCACCATAGAATCCTTTTTCAACAGTTTTCGATTCCAATCCGCTACTTGAACCCAAAATGACTTGGAAAGACCAAACATACTCTGTCACCATAGAATCCTTTTTCAACAGTTTTCGATTCCAATCCGCTACTTGAACCCAAAATGACTTGGAAAGACCAATCGAAGTCAAGGTTGTGGCAATAGAGTGAATAAGAGAGTCCTTTCGAGTATCCAGGGTAATACATGGAATATTCTCATCAAAAGACACTTCCTGAATGCAATCCACAGCACCACATCCAGAATCACCAATAACTACTGCCATATTATCAGAACAGACTTTAACTAATTCAGAAACATATTTAGACTGCGGATGATGTAAAGGATCTTAAGATCATATCAAGTATCAAAGAAAACTCTTCCGTTTGATAGAAATTGGATTAAATGCTGATTCTTTCTTTGATTCCAACTGTTTTCGAGCAATTGAGGGAGAAACAGCTAATTGTTATTCTTATTACGATTTCGTACCAAATCCAATTCCAGCACTCACAGATG
>NW_014568401.1:0-664 GCF_000743755.1 Blastocystis sp. subtype 4
TTTGTAGTCATTTGATAATGAAAGTGTCTATTGTACTCATTCTTGCTCTAATTTCTGTTGTTATGGCTGAGAACTTCCGTCCTATTTCGAAGGTTCTTACATCTCCTGCTTATGATTATGATCGTATTGTTGTTTATAATGTATCATTATAATTAGTTTGTGGTACTTGGAGAGGAAAGTGTGATCCTTCTACTGGTAGTTATGTTCTATTTGAATAATCTATAGTTGTTAATACGAAGACAAAGGTGATTGGTAATCATGGTCTTATGGGAAAGTCTTTTGAGCATACTTACTATCACTATTCTGGAACTGATTGTCTTGAAAGCAATTTCCGTTATGCTGAACGATACTTCTATGAATATAAATCAGAGGAAGTTGTGGATGGTATTACTTCTGTTACTTTGAAGACTACAGGTATTTCTATTGCTGTAGTTGGTAATTCTTACAATGGAAATATTCTTACTGGTTGTACTCTTACTGATAATGAGTTCTATGATGTGATGGATTTGACTAATTGTGTGAGCAGTGGAGGTGATGTATTTGCATATTTGAGACAACAAGTTGAAGATGGAAGTGAGGGATATCTTGATTTCACTATTGGTTCTTCTGCTTCTGATTTGAAAATTGATGGTATTGAGATTATTGATCGTGAAAGTGATGATGG
>NW_014568400.1:0-763 GCF_000743755.1 Blastocystis sp. subtype 4
TCATCAATACTCTTGGGATGAAGTATCTCCTTCTATCTTCATGATGCATAACAACTATGTTAGAGGATCTATCTGTAAAGAGTTGAGAATGCTTGAACTTGGATATAGAAGAAGAAAAGAGAAGGATTCTGAGGATCATCTCTATTTGACTGCAGAGAGTCTTCCCTTCAATGAAACAGATATACGAATACAATTAACTCTTCTAGCTCAAATTGCCAATCAACTAGATCGAACTCTTATTATCCCTCCAATTCCATGTTCCATTGGAAAGGGATATTGTACTCTCTGTAATCGAGAGTTGGATGGTTGTTTTGCCTCTATTCTTCAATCCATCAATCATGGTTTCAGAGAATCAGTATTCATATCTGGATTCTTATCACATAGACATTCATCTCCAAAGAAGAAGCTCCATTATCACTGAAACAATCAGAGAAGAATGAAGTCAGTTATGTGTTTGGTGATTGTGAAATGAAATATCATCGTCGAGTCTTAGGTTTTCCTCCTCGATTAAGTGATAAGAATCCAATTCTATGTATCCATTGTTCTGAAGGAATTGAAGAATGTGTTCTGAAACAATTCAAGAATTCGAATCAGACTTTGATAAGCTTGTATTTGATTTAAGTAGTATTGAAAGAGATTCACTGTTTGAGAATAAACAATACAAACAAAAGAATACATCTTTTCAGGATTTGTACAGAATGGAAGATTGAAGGGTTTGTTGATATCTTTACCCAATTCTCGTAAGAATTCGTTATACTGTTTA
>NW_014568399.1:0-660 GCF_000743755.1 Blastocystis sp. subtype 4
CTATCTATCAATCCATCAACTGGAGTCATCTCTGGATCTCCTTCTCAATTACTCTCTTCTCAATCAGTCACAATCGAAGCAGTGAGTGGAACAGCAATTCAAACTGTTGTTCTTTCATTCACTGTTATCACTCCTATCTCTTCATTCTCTTATCTTCAATCATCATATGTTCTATCAAGAGATGATCCTATTTCAATCATTCCTACAATCAATGGAGATGAACTCTCATTCTCTATCATATCAGGATCTCTTCCTATTGATCTATCACTCAATCCTTCAACTGGAATGATATCAGGAACTCCTTCTCAATCAATATCATCTCAATCAGTCACAATCAAAGCATTCAATCAAGTGAGTGATCAATCATTCTCTCTTTCATTCACTATTCAACTCATTCCTTCATCTCTCAACTACAATCAAACCATCTTCATCATTCAAAACAACACCTACTTCATCATCAAACCAACCTGTGAAGGAGATGATCTGTCATTCTCCATTATCTCTGGATCTCTTCCTATTGGTCTATCGTTCCATTCATCAACAGGAATCATATCTGGAACGCCTCTATCTTCCATTCCTCTCACAAACATCACCATTCAAGCATCCAATCAAGTTGGATCAACTCAATTCACAATCTCCATTCTAGTCATTATTCCTCTA
>NW_014568398.1:0-672 GCF_000743755.1 Blastocystis sp. subtype 4
CCTGAACCAACAAACATACATTCTCAGAAAGACCCATAGCAGCACGAAGACCAGCGCCTCCTGCACCCACAACAACGCAATCGTATTCATGATCCACTATACTGTCAACTTCACAGATATGCACAATACCGATTGGATAAGCAGTTCCCAGATCCTTCGTGACCTTAGCATCTGCAGTCGACCCAATCACACTCGAACGACATGCAGTGGCTCGAAACGCTCGGCTCAAAGCAGGAGCGCTCTTTCCCATTATTCTGAAAGCGGGCAGCATCTCTAAAACCATTACAAATTAACAGAACCAGTCCATACCTCGTACAGATGAATTCTAGAGGAAAAGGGAATAGGAACACGACTGAATACAGAATGTGGATTTAGCTGGATCAAAGAACAGATTTCAATTCCATCGTGTCTTGCCCCTTTTTCGCCATTTGCCTCAAATCGATTTGGTCAAAACTCAAGTACTGTGTGACAAAATAAGGTATGTTTCTATCGATAATGAGTCCATTCGTTGATTGGACTGGAAACATAACGAGTTTTGTGAATGGGAACGGTTTTTACAAATGAGAATCCAAACTAACACTGGATGTAGAAATGTTCGAAAAGGAAGTTGTCATTGATTGTCGTGGCCACATTATGGGTCGTTTGGCCTCCATTGTTGCCAAGGAGCTGCTT
>NW_014568397.1:0-653 GCF_000743755.1 Blastocystis sp. subtype 4
CCTGTTGCTGCTGCTTATGCTTATGCTGATCAGAATGATATATCTTCTGATAACAAGGAAAAGATCATTATGATCTATGATCTAGGAGGAGGTACTTTCAATGTAGCAATTATGACTGTAACTGGAACAAAGTACAAGGAATTGGGTCTTGATGGTGATTTGTTCCTTGGAGGAAGTGATTTTGATACTCTGTTGATGGATACCATGATCATAGACTTTGAAGAACAGTTGGGTAGTAGACTTACTGCTAATCAACGCAGTAAGCTTCGATTCAAATGTGAAGAAGCTAAGATTTCTTTGAAGGTTTTGAAAGAAACTGAAATCGAATTCGGTGATGTTAACTATATTTTGAGCCGTTCTAGAATGGACGAGTTGCTGAGACCAATGATTCAACGTTCTATTGCTATCTGTGATCGACTATTGATATCCTGTCATCTTACAGTAGATGACATTGACAATTTAGTTCTTTCAGGAGGATCAAGTCGTCTCGGTTTGGTTCATTCCATGTTGGAGGAGCATTATCACAAAGGGCTAGTGGAGTCTATCAATCCTGGTGAGTGTGTTGCTTATGGTGCTACCAAGTATGGATATTTCCTGAGTCGAGGAGGCGTAATTGAGTTTGATGTATCTGTTCCTAGTCCTGTTTCTCAACC
>NW_014568396.1:0-653 GCF_000743755.1 Blastocystis sp. subtype 4
TGAAAGAACTATCGATTTCAATTCTTTCATTTCTTATCAATCTGGCATTTCTACTGATAATCCTTGTTCTGTTTATCCTCATGACATCTCTGCTTCTGGTACATTTGATAATCCTTCACATGCATATGATAATGCATGGGGGTCTAACGCAGCAATATATTCTTCTTCTCTTCCTGCCTATGTGATTGGTTCATTTGAAACTATCATTCCTTATATCAATTCTATTCGATTATATACTCAAGATTGTCCAACTTGTTCTCCGAGATCATTCACTGTAGACTACTCTATTGACTCAATCTGGTCAGACTTATAATCAGTTTTCATGGAAACAATGGTCATTGAATTCTCCTTCACAATTCAAATCAATCAAGTTCACTATCAATTCTGTTCAATCAACTACGTGGGCTGCAATCCCTGAACTACAATTCATGACATGTAAACCAACAGGATCTGTTTGTCCTTCAATTGACAACTATCCTTCAGTGGCTGAAGGTCAAATCTCTCCTTCTTCTTGTCCTGAGGGTTACAGTGGATATTCATATCGTGAGTGTTCTAATGGTGTGTTGGGTGAAGTCAAGTTGGATCATTGTGTATTCATTCCTTCATCTGAGTTCATAGCATCTTCAGATTGGGATTCAATTCCTCTCAATGTC
>NW_014568395.1:0-653 GCF_000743755.1 Blastocystis sp. subtype 4
TTCACTTATGATTCTTCAGTCACTGTATTCAAGAATGTTGAGATGGCTGAAGTGATTCCTCAGAATAATGATCGTTACATGAACTTCAGAATCAATCCTGCTCTTCCTTCTGATATTGTGTTGGATCCTTATACTGGTTGGATCTCAGGTACTGCCACTTCTGAAAGTAGTGCTCAAATCTATACCATCACTGCTACTAAGATTAGTGGAGGAGATGTGACTGATACTATCTCTCTATCAGTTTCAATGTGTGCTGGAGATAAGGGATTAATGACATTCCGTATATTCGCTGATGGTTGTCCCAATGAGAATTCATGGAAACTGTATGAAGGAAGAGGAACTTCAGGAACTGTATTGAGATCTGTAGAACAGTTCCCTGTATCTTACGGTTATTACTATGTTGATTTCTGTTTGAATAATGGAATCTACACATTTGAAGGATCTGATTCATTTGGAGATGGATGGGCTGTAGGAAGTGGTTACACTCTGACTGTTGATTTGGGAGAGATGGAATTGGATATCATGGAAATGAATAGTGGAAGAAGATCTGTGACTGTATCAACTGTGTTCTCAACATATTTCCCTTTCCAAATTGAATACACAGATTGGAAGGTGATACAGAGTGATGTGTCAAGTGATTGGAATACTGTCAG
>NW_014568394.1:0-636 GCF_000743755.1 Blastocystis sp. subtype 4
GAGAATTGAGAATAATGAAGATTGGATAGAGGAATAATGACTAGAATGGAGATTGTGAATTGAGTTGATCCAACTTGATTGGATGCTTGAATGGTGATGCTTGTGAGAGGAATTGAAGATAGAGGCGTTCCAGATATGATTCCTGTTGATGAATGGAATGATAGACCAATAGGAAGAGATCCAGATATAATGGAGAATGACAGATCATCTCCTTCACAGGTTGGCTTGATGATGAAATAGGTGTTGTTTTGAATGATGAAGATGGTTTGATTGTAGTTGAGAGATGAAGGAATGAGTTGAATAGTGAATAAAAGAGAGAATGATTGATCACTCACTTGATTGAATGCTTTGATTGTGACTGATTGAGATGATACTGATTGAGAAGGAGTTCCTGATATGATTCCAGTTGTCGAGTTGAGAGATAGACCAATAGGAAGAGATCCTGCTATGATAGAGAATGAGAGTTGATCTCCATTGACAATAGGAGTGATAGAGAATGGATGATACTTTGATAGAACATAAGATGATTGAGGATACGAGAATGAAGTGATAGGAGTGATAACAGTGAATGAAAGAACAACAGTTTCAATTGCTGTTCCACTCATTGCTTCGATTGTGACTGATTGAGAAGAGAGT
>NW_014568393.1:0-651 GCF_000743755.1 Blastocystis sp. subtype 4
AATGGAAAGGACATTCGTGTGGTATTTACTTGTTTGGGGTATGACGTATAGGACTCGGCGTTTGAGTTTGTGGAGACGCGTAACCGTCCTGTGAAGTACAATCGTGACTTGATGGCTGCTACACTCAAGGCCATGAAGCGCGTGCAGGAGATTCAGACCATTCGGGAAAAGCGCTTCTACGAAAGAAGGTGAGCGTAAACAATAGTTTGTAATGTCTAGAATGGCTTTGGCTAAGGAGCAACAGAGATTGCACAAGAAGACTATTATTGCTAGAGTAGGTCACTCTAAAAGTGTCTTATACTGTAGAATGTGGAACTCATTCGTCCTGCTGCAGCCAAGAAGACGGAAGATGTTCTCAGAGCAGAACAGTTGAGAGAAGAGTTGAAGGCTCGCAAAGCAGAGATTCTTCGTCAGCGACAAACCAAGAACCACAGTTAGACATTCCTTTAGCACGTCCTTGTTGTTTGATCCAAAAACTGAATGCAGCCTAACTGCATTAATTTAAATATAATATTCTGTATCTAAATACAGCAAATCAATACCACCTGTGCTAAAACAAACAACTCCACCTTTGTGAATGACTATTGATAATTTCAATAGTTTCAAAGCTTTCCATGATCAGGAACATACTTAGCGATGTTACCATCAGCA
>NW_014568392.1:0-638 GCF_000743755.1 Blastocystis sp. subtype 4
TCGTACAGAGATAGCAGTACTATCTACCAATGTAATAACGAAACCAACAATCAAAGTTGCATCTTCGAAGAGTTTACGAGTACGTGAACACTTCTCCTTAACCATTGAAGTTGAAGGAGTGTATTCTCCTATCATGATTGAACCTTCTCTCCCTTCAGGAGTAACACTCTCTGATAACGTGTTATCAGGAGCATTCATGGATCAAGGAACCTTCATTTTCACAATATCAACATCGAATGAGGCAGGTAAGGATGAGGCAGTGATTGAGTTTGATGTTGGTACCTGTCCAGATAATCAATCACTAATGATTCTATCTCGTTCTTATGGAAGAAAAGGAGAATCATTGATAATCTACACGATGAGTGGAGATGTTGTATTGAACATAAGGTTTTCTAATAGGGAATATGAACAAGCATTATGTATGGCAAATGCTGAGTATCGAGTAGTGATGAATACGACTCTCTCTTCAGGCAGTTGGGGTGTGGGTGAAGAGTTATTGATCAGAGATTCATGGAATGATTTGTTGGCTTCAATGACTGTTTCAGATGGTAGTGGTGAAGCAGTAGAATACTTCACAATCAATTATGTGTTATTGGATGATCAATTGATGCGTTATTCTTCTGCTTCAGGAATGAGTG
>NW_014568391.1:0-648 GCF_000743755.1 Blastocystis sp. subtype 4
TGAAAGAACTATCGATTTCAACTCTTTCATTTCTTATCAATCTGGCATTTCTACTGATAATCCTTGTTCTGTTTATCCTCATTCTATCTCTGCTTCTGGAACATTCAATTATCGTTCAGAAGCATTGATTACAAGTGGAATAATCGTGCAGTGATATCTCCTTCTTCTCTTCCTGCCTATGTGATTGGTTCATTTACGATTATCATTCCTCTTATCAATTCTATTCGATTATATACTGAGTATTCAAGTTACTCTCCTTCTTCATTGATTGTATCAGGAAGTGATTCTGATTCTTCTTGGACTATATTCACTCAATCTGGTGACACTTATATTCGATACTCATGGAAACAATGGTCATTGAATTCTCCTTCACAGTTCAAATCAATCAAGTTCACTGTCAATTCTGTTCAATCAACTTCTGAAGCTCGTATTACTGAACTTCAATTCATGACATGTAATCAAGATATCACTCTTTCTCTTCCTCAATCCTCCTATTCATTCTTCACTCAACAACTCATTTCATTAACAATTGATATGAATGGAATCACAAACTGTCACATCACTCCTTCTCTTCCTCAAGGACTCATTCTCAATCGTACTACTTGTACTATCTCTGGAACTCTCACTTCTCTTTCTTTCTCTTCTTAC
>NW_014568390.1:0-653 GCF_000743755.1 Blastocystis sp. subtype 4
GGATGATATTGAGCCACAGTAGAGTCAAAAGAATGATTGTTCCATTTTCTAGTCCACTCTTCTTTGATTGTATTCATGAGATCATCCAGTATATCCATTATGATATGATACATAATCCTTCAATCAATCCTCTTCCTGTTTGTATTTGTAGTTCAATGAGAGGAGGATTCATTTGTGATTCGACTCTTCTTGTTTGTTCTATTCATGGTTCTCAAATTGAATAGAAGATGGGAAAGTCGTTGAATAAGAGCTCTTTGTTCTAGTATCAACGAAATGGACTGTTATCATTCTATTAGTTATCACAGATTCATTGTAACAATAGAAATGGATAGAATCATCAGAAATGATTGAAAGAGATGAATAGATACTTGATGAGATTCTATTGACAATAGAATAAGAGAAGAATGATACTAAGTGTTGAAGATGAAAGAAATGATAGTATGAAATGGAATATTGGTTTATTAGAATGAAATCAAGAACTGAATATCGATATTGGAATGAATTCTATCAATATGAACACTGGTTGATTGATAATGGTGTATTGAATTCAAGCAAATGTTATTGTTTGACTCATAAGATATGTGATGAATACTTGATTGGATTGAGTGAATATGTTCTAATAATGAAGAAGAGATACAAGAGGAATACAGTGA
>NW_014568389.1:0-1391 GCF_000743755.1 Blastocystis sp. subtype 4
CCTACCCTACTCAATCCAACCTACATTAAGCAACCACTGTCCCCTCTACTAACATTAATCAACTAGTATCTTTACCCCTTAATCCCAACTGCTTTGTATCCACTCTATCAATTTACTCTATTCTTCAATCCTCAATACAATCCATCTTCATTCTAATACCAGACATCATCACACACAATCAACCAAATCACTCTCAATTCTTTCAGAAGGCTTCTCAATCTCTTCACCACAATCAACCTCATAATTCACTTCAAACACAATACTCAATCAGACTCTACATAGTCTATTCATCACTCACATCAGGAAACATCACAAGTCGCAATTGTATCATATTCACATATAACTGAATCAAACACTATTCAATGTTTATCTGCTTGTTACAATCGAACTGCTTAAATCACAACGCATAATCACAAACAAAGCAAATCACCTAATCCACACCAATATCCACTACTATCCCCATCACAACAAACACACTCTTTACCTCACTTCATCACATCCGATTCCTCACACATCTTCCAACAATAATTCTTACCAACTCTCCAGTTTCATCACTTTCATTCCTTCCAATCTTTCACTTCTCACATTTCGTTTATCTTTCACTTTCTTATGCTCTCCTTCAACAGATTCCACTTCCTTCGAAACCACTTGTCAAAATCCAATCATCACAATCACCATCATTCTATCTACTCTCACTCATCTCAACTACATATCATCTATCACCTTTCAATTAACACACTTTCAAAACAGAATTCCACTCACTTCCTTATTCTAATCATCAACTTTCATTTCGATACCACAAATCATACTACTCTCTCAAATAATCTCTATCCTTCCAGTTCTTATGAAAATGTATCAACCATTCTACTATCTCATTACACTCAATCGATACAATCATTCATATTATCTATCAACCATTACATTCATTCTCTTCCATCTTTCATCAACTCATTCATATTCTCCAATTGCATTTCTCAATAAACACATTATACATCAATCATTCTCAAACATATTCAAATCTTATCATACTCTTTTCTCTCCAGTCTTTTCAACCATCCCTCGTCACTTCTTATCTTCATTCAAACCATTCTAGCCACGACCAGAACTACAAAACAGAATAGGATTACACCACCAATAATCATCAATACTATCCCCAACATTCTGAATCTCTTCACAACAACAGTCAAGCTTCTCTCTTCAGATCCCACTTCATTCCATACTTTAATACTCACATCAATACCATCTCCTAACCTACTTGGAATACCTCAAATCTATCCTGTCATCTCATTCAGTTCTATACCATCTCGAACAACACTTCAACTCATACCGAATCCAGCAGCATCTCCCTCAACACTCGGAATCACTCTAAACCACTTTCCTCCAATCACTCT
>NW_014568388.1:0-642 GCF_000743755.1 Blastocystis sp. subtype 4
AGAATGTGTTTTGAACCATTTCATCAACTCAACACATACTCTTGTCAGTTTGTATGTTGATTAAGTGTGTTTGTTACATATTCATCTCATTGATCTCTAATGAATTGATTATCATAAAGAGAAGTGATAGTTTCACTATATCAAAGAATTGAATTGGAGAAATATTTATATGAGATTAATAATGAACAGCATCCACTCAAATGATCAAGAGTATTGATAAAATGGGATATGATATTGGCTATCTATGGATATCAAGGATCCACTAGTAACTTGATCAATTCAATGACCTTCAGCTCTATTCCTGTTCTAGACTATGAAGAATACAATTAACCACGAAAACTATCCTGTTTCTAATCCATCTGATTGTAGCAATATGGAACAATTCACACAAATTATCTATTCCTAGTTCAACCCTATTTATTCATGTCAGCTATGTTCACAATCACTCTCAACAATTCCAATCATTCCACTAGTCTCATTCATTCACATCTCCATCAAAACAGAAATGATGATTCATACTGATTCAAGTGAAAGAGAAAAGATCAGCATTGAGACTTCTCAGCGGGTTAAACACACTGGTACTAACTCAACTCGTAATGACTTAGCTTCCTAGATCAGACGGGTTAGGGCGCTTTCCACTAG
>NW_014568387.1:0-1255 GCF_000743755.1 Blastocystis sp. subtype 4
ACAGTAACCACTCCAGTGACATTCCTTCAATCTGGAAGTAACACGATTGCTATTGCTATTGTTGCTATTACTGACAGTTACACCACATCCTATTTCGATGCAATGGTTCGTTTGATGCCTTCAGAACAATCTGAATCTCATATCTGGGAATTCACTGCTACAGGTATTGGTGTCAGTGGAACTGCAGTTGGTCCATTCGATATGGATTATTCCTCTTTACATCTATTCCTATTCCTGTATTGTCAATTCTCTGACTGTGACTCTATCAAACAATCGTCGTGAATGGATCAGTTCTGTTCAGATTCAGAACTATTACTCTGCATCTTACAGCAATAATAAGGCTGCTGAATTCAATCTGTATGGCCGTAACTCAGGTACAGATGAATGGACACTTCAGGAAGTCACTGGTCTCACTTATTCAACTCCTGGTCAGAAGAGAAGAATCTACTTCCCTAACAATACTCCTTACAATCAATTCAAGTTTGAGAACTTTGCTACTGGTGATTCTTCTGCTTGTACCTGGTATATCCAATCTCTGGATCTGTTTGCTGATAATGTGTTGGCTGATATTCCTAACTTCACTTATGATTCTTCAGTCACTGTATTCAAGAATGTTGAGATGGCTGAAGTGATTCCTCAGAATAATGATCGTTACATGAACTTCAGAATCAATCCTTCTCTTCCTGCTGGTATTGTGTTGGATCCTTATACTGGTTGGATCTCAGGTACTGCCACTTCTGAGAGTACTACTCAAACCTACACCATCACTGCTACTAAGATTAGTGGAGGAGATGTGAGTGATACTATCTCTCTATCAGTTTCAATGTGTGCTGGAGATAAGGGATTAATGACATTCCGTATATTCGCTGATGGTTGTCCCAATGAGAATTCATGGAAACTGTATGAAGGAAGAGGAACCTCAGGAACTGTATTGAGATCTGTAGAACAGTTCCCTTTATCCTACGGTTATTACTATGTTGATTTCTGTTTGAATGATGGAATCTACACATTTGAAGGATCTGATTCATGGGGAGATGGATGGGATTATGAAAGTGGTTACACTCTGACTGTTGATTTGGGAGAGATGGAGTTGGACATCAATGAAGTACCCGAATCAGAAACAACACCATCTACTGTATCAAGTGTGTTCTCAACATATTTCCCTTTCCAGATTGAATACACAGATTGGAAGGTGATACAGAATGATGTGTCAAGTGATTGGAATACTGTCAGTTTCGATGATTCCACTTGGAAC
>NW_014568386.1:0-639 GCF_000743755.1 Blastocystis sp. subtype 4
TGAATGGTATTAATGGAACTATCCACTCTATGTTGAATTCCCCTTAAGAGAATACCGAGAATATGAGAATAAGTAGTGAAGAAGGAATAATGAGAGAACGAGCAATAGCATTGAATGAGAATAAACACAGTAACAATAGTTCATTTGGAAAGTATTCCTTTCCAATCAATATCAAAACACTATCACATATGTGATTATTCTATCTCATTTATCAAAGATGCCATTCAACTCAATCTCATCAGCTGTGGTAATTGACACTAATCACGTACAAACTGGAAGCAGACAAACTGTCACCAGCATAGGCCTTCAATCCTGGGTAGTTATAAAGGAAAATGGCAAGCAAATGGAAGACTCACCATTTTGAGCCAAATTGTTTGATAAATATCAACAATTGTGTTGATATCTTCAAACCAATCTGAGTTCAAATACTTGTTTCGTTTTGTTCACTATTACTAAATGAGCATTCTTTCAACATCTTCCATAGACATTCAAAAGATCTGATTGAAGTTAATATCAAGAGAATCATTCATAATGATATGCAGAGGCCTGAGGCCGTGCATGTTCTGCGGCATCGAAGGCAGCCTTCGCCTTCGGCTCGGCTACCTTCTTGCCTTGAACTAATGCTAATGGTTGAATAAT
>NW_014568385.1:0-637 GCF_000743755.1 Blastocystis sp. subtype 4
TGGAACAGCAGAAGAATTGAGTGAATTACAGGGTATTGTGAATTGTGAGCTTCCAAATAATATGACAAATGATTTCAATGGAACCGTAAGAGTGATGCACTGATCTCAAATAGATTCTTCTCCGTACAAAGACAGATTCGGGTATAGAGGATGTATCAGAGAGCATTTCAATTAAAAATATGCTGTTACGAGGATGTATTTTAAAGAACACGAAGTATGTGTATGGAGCTGTGATCTCGACGGGTGTGGACACAAAAGTGGAGTATTCTAATGAGAAGCATCATTGGTGGAATGTGAGTGTATGATTCATTGAATATGTGTGACATAGAATCCAAATCAGAAAGTCGCTGTTTTGACGAAACGAACCAATCAGGTGTTGTATTGTCTAATCATAGCCTTGTTGGTATTGTGTGCTTTGGTAGGAGAATCAAGATAGGGTTATTTACAGGGATCTCTTGGAGAAAATGTCATTAGTATGATGATTGTAGAGCATAATTGGTACATTCCATTAACAAGCGATATTTTTATCAATTTCGGTTTGTCATTTTTCCGCTTCTTTTTGTTATGTTATCAGTTTATTCCTGTTTCTCTATATGTGACATTGTCTCTTGTATATACCATGCAAGCTATTTTCATG
>NW_014568384.1:0-637 GCF_000743755.1 Blastocystis sp. subtype 4
AGTTGATGTTGATAGCTGGTTAATGTTTCAAATTCGTTCTTTGGGATTTGCATTAATATTGATGGGTGTAAACTATTTGATATTCAAAGAACGTGAATTAGGTGAAAAGGCAAGTGAAGTGGAGAGATATGTGAATGAAGCTGTGAGAATAAGATGAAGGAATGATGAATAGTACATTTTGCCTGATGATAGTACGATTCGTTCAGAATATGATCGTGATATTGTATTTCTTCATTCTATTCATGTTCAAGTGATTTTTGAAATGATTCTATGATGAATAGCCACATCCTAGTTATGGACTTCGTGAAGAAGAGTTCGATTTATCGTTTGGAAAGCAATTACATGTATATCGTGTGACAGAATATTGTCAATGGCACGAAGTATGAAAGTGGATAGACTTTGAAGTAGAATCGTTTGTCAAATGGAAGTCTTGTTTATGAAAAGCGTTGGTCTGATCATCTGTATTGGGTTTATTGAAGACTAAGATGTAGGATTCCTTCAGATGGGTTCATGGATGAAGAATCTCATCATAATATCATTCGTGATCCCTTCCCTAGTCGTGTACGAACTCCTCGTCGAATCCTTATCGGTTCGTTTGTTGTGGATCCTCCGTTCTTTCAGAATGTGGTAGGGTTTC
>NW_014568383.1:0-676 GCF_000743755.1 Blastocystis sp. subtype 4
CCTTGACATAGGCCAGCTGATTGTAGTATGTAACATGCTTTGACATCAGTGAAACACGATAGTTGTAGTTCAGACCGCGAATATAGTCTTGAACATTATCGACCAGGGTGTTCCAATGATGGTGAACTTCAGGAACATCCCAACCAAAGGAAGTAGCATCCTGAACAAATTCACCAACTATGGCAGCTTGGTGCATTAGCTTCTTGGGAATGCACCCTACATTCACACAAGTACCTCCTAAACCCCAAGTGGATCCATGGGGAGAAGGTTTCACGAAATCGAATAAGGCGACAGTAGCTCCGAGATCTGCAGCTTCCTTAGATGCAGCCAGACCTAAAAATGAGAACCAAACCCCAAACTAGCTACCTCCTGAACCACCACCAATCACGATTAAATCATAATCATAGGTAGTATTACCATCATCGTTATCTTCTTGAGGCCGAAGAGCCATTATTCGTATTGATAAGCAAAAGAATGAGAGAAAAGGGATACATATTGATTATCAAGGTCACATGGAAGCAACTGAATCACTGAACATCTTAGTGGCACAAACAGCATAAGAATAGGTATTGTTTCTACAACAAACAATATGCGTAAAGAAACTAGTGCTTTCCTTCATCGAAGATCTGAGAGACAGATTGCTTTCCATGAATAGCACGAATAGCATCAGCAAGAA
>NW_014568382.1:0-635 GCF_000743755.1 Blastocystis sp. subtype 4
CCAGAACTTTGTTCCGATCTACACTCTTATCTTTCATTTCATTTCAAATACTTGATTACCACATTGTCCAACTTGCAAATGAATGATTTCTCTCATGATACACTAAGCTTTCAACGAGATATGTTCAAATCCATCACTGAATAAGCACAGTGGTTTCAATTCCTGTGAATTCCTGCTTAATTGGATCTTTCTATTTCAGAACCAGTATCATTTTTGTTTTCCCTCCAGTTGCTTTGTAGAATGGTAGTTATCAACAGTCGTTTGACAATAGATCTACCATAAATCAAATGTCCAAATGAGTGTCTTTGAAGAAGGGAAACACAGGTGACTTTGTTCGTTTTCACTTGGAAACTTGTGTTGGTAGAACCTATTTCTAAACATCAATAGGCTAGTGTGGTTTTGTTTGAGGAAGGAGTCACAAGTGTCTAAAGAAGTCACCCATTCTAATGAGATGGTAATATCATAATAAACAGCTTCTTTGCAAACGCTACAAACCACTTAGAACATGCCGAAGATATCATCCCTGAACATCACTATCTCATTCAGTTCTTACGTGTATGATGGATTCGCAGCAACTGGAGCAGCAGAAGCAGATCCGATAAGATCATCTTCCTGAGGCTCTTCAGCCTTTCTCC
>NW_014568381.1:0-634 GCF_000743755.1 Blastocystis sp. subtype 4
ATGTACCAAATTTGTTCTTAAACACACTACCTCCCAATATCAAATCCACTCTACCATCCTTAAGATCCATTAACTTCACATTTGTCAATTCAACATTGTCCTTATCATAGAACTTTGTATGTTCATTGATATAAGCAGTTACTGTAGTATCATTAATCCAATGATTCTTACTCAGATTTGAATCACTCAAGAATTGAATGAGTTGATAATCGTTAGCAACAGTTGGTACAAACTTGATGTACTTCTTCACTTTGGAAGGATTAGATTCAAATTGTTTATTATCACCTCCAAACAATACTGAAACATTGGATAGTTTGAGATAGATAGTCTTATTGTTATGAGAAATACCCTTGCTAGTAACAAACAGGTCATTTTGAATATCTATGGAAGAGGGTGAAACAATGCTCATTTATTAATACATAACAAAAACAAATTCAATTTGAACACGTATTTGATGATTCAGGAGCTTTCAATATGTATATACCATAATCACGAAATGATGCTTCTGATAATAGTACTTTGTATCGTTGATTATCAACATGAACATAATAACCATCCAATGGATATGGACTAAGATGTTGTCCATAGTTTTGAATCATTGTATAGAGTAGTTTATCATCAATGATAAATGGAT
>NW_014568380.1:0-626 GCF_000743755.1 Blastocystis sp. subtype 4
CCTTCTTCATGACTTGGTATCCAAACACTCCTCAAACTCATATTGATTGGACTGTTGACAATCTCGAAGGAAGCAAATGGAACTCATTCCATCTTCTCACATCTGATTCCTCTTCTTGGGGCTTCTCCATTCATGGCTTCAATAATCCCCAGGACCACCCCATTCTCCTTCTCAATCTCACTCAAACACAATCCATTTCCACTCTCATTCCTCTTGCTCTTGCTGGTTTTCCTCATTATCGTTGGCAACTCACTTCCACTGGATCCAACTCTTCATTTGCTTCACCTCATCTTGCCTATTGTAAACCAACTGGATCTTTCTGTTCTGGAGAAGGAGATTATCCATCTGTTGCTGATGGACAGATTTCACCTGCTCTTTGTCCTTCTGGTTATTCTTATCGACAGTGTACCAATGGTGTTCTTGGACCAATCATTGGTGTTGATTGTTCTTCACCTCCTCCTTCCAATATCCAATACTCATTCACTTCATTCCTCTTTCTCACTGAACGATCTGTATCCACAGGAATACCTTCATTCATCAATACTGTTCAGAGATGGTATCTTTCTTCTCAGACTCTTCCTGATGGATTGATATTGGATTCACTCACAGGAGAGATTCATGGAACT
>NW_014568379.1:0-633 GCF_000743755.1 Blastocystis sp. subtype 4
TCTGATCAATCAATCATCATTATCACTCATACTCTTCATTATCAATTCATTCGATTCAACAGTATCACAATCACCACATAGAGCCCATTCTCCAAGAGTAATGGATTGAAGTCGAATCAGATCTCATTCGTCATTCATTCAATCATTCATACTATCAAATACTATCTATTGACAATTACTGAATGCACCATAATCCAATTGAATGGATATGAGAGAAGGAAGATTCTTCAATTCTAATGATTCATAATACTTGAATGAATTCTCTTCAATATTGATTTCATTCAATTGATTACAATTGATTATCAAACATTTGCTTTCATATCTATGCTTCTCATGGAGACAGAAGCTATCGCTTCCAATAATAACACCATCCAATTCATTGAATCCATTAATCACAAATCGATTCGCTTTCTCAAAACAATCATTTCCAATGTCCAAACTCTCCAGTTCATTCAGTCCATCAATCACAAATCGACTCACTTTCTTAAAACACTTCTTTCCAATTTCAATTCGTTTCAATGATATCAATGAATTGTTCAATATCAATGATGATATATCAGGATTGAAATGATCAGCAATAATCAGAGATTCAATACAACTAGTAACAATCAATTCACAATCATCAATCCATTT
>NW_014568378.1:0-631 GCF_000743755.1 Blastocystis sp. subtype 4
GAAGAATCATCAAAATATGGGTAACTAACCCTACGAACTACAAAGAGTCAAAAATGTTGGTAAGAACTGACCAATTCAAATGGACTATTGTCATAAATGGAAACCTCAGCTAACCATTTCAAATCAATTTGCCGACAATCTGACCTAAGGTCAAACTAGCCCGTAGGGCTCGCTAGCAAGAACAAGAATTGTGTCATTATAGTAAATGCACTACTCAATAATCATTCAAGGCAAACCAACAGATAGGTCATTCACTTAGGACAATCCTTATCAATTCAATCCATTCATTACAATCATCACAGTATTACTAACATTATATTCGGCATCACATGAGCAGTTGCAAGCAACTCCTGCTCTCTCCAACATTGATCAAACCAATACTGTATCTAATGGTAAAGGAGAATCTGTTGTGTTTGATAAACGATATTATTCTCTATCTCACGTCATTGCTATTTTCAATCAAATGCAATTCATATTACTCTCAATATTCAGTACAGCTTCCAGTTATGGTTGTATTCACATTGATTCCAACTGTTCATTTGATTATTCCAAGTACTTGATTTCATCGATATTCTGGATCTAACAGTATATGAACAAGGAGGTAATAGAAACAAACATCATTGATATCACT
>NW_014568377.1:0-631 GCF_000743755.1 Blastocystis sp. subtype 4
CTGTGTCCTAACATCATTACCACTTATTCTCTCTCCATCCAGAGATAGCGACATTTGATAAGCCTTGAAAATGGACACTCTCACTCAATTCCAGAAAAATGCAGGATTTTTTTGTCATAGTCTTATTCTGACAAATCTTCATAAATGAATTATGACTGAGTTGGCAATGACAAAGACAGGTGAATGAAGCTAATAGTCTATCCTTATTAAATAATGATGGGAAACAAGTGGGAGGCATTATTGTTCAGTTACTGTCATAATAGAAAACAAGAATATCAATGAATTACAATAACAAAACACAGATCTCAAAACGGGTTATTGTTTCGTCAACCTGAGATCCTTTTGAGTAGTACCGATTTAGATAGAAGATTAGGTGAACGATAGCAGGAGAACTAATGAACTCTAGATAACCTAAATATGATTTCCACGTTTCCCCAATTGATAATGAGTCAAGAATAGCAGGTATACACTCATTTCACAAATAGAATGCTGGCATCTGTTCCTGGAGTGATCTCGAAGCGTGTCATGCCGATGATGGTAAGTGTGTGGGTGTGTGTGAGTAATGAGTGTAGCGTGGTTTTGCTGGAGCTGTGGATTTGACGAAACCATTTACGGAGCGTCTGTATGAAGC
>NW_014568376.1:0-629 GCF_000743755.1 Blastocystis sp. subtype 4
GAATAATGAAGATTGGATAGAGGAATAATGACTAGAATGGAGATTGTGAATTGAGTTGATCCGACTTGATTAGATGCTTGAATGGTGATGTTTGTGAGATGAATGGAAGATAGAGGAGTTCCAGATATGATTCCTGTTGATGATTGGATAGATAGACCAATAGGAAGAGATCCAGAGATAATGGAGAATGACAGATCATCTCCTTCACAGGTTGGTTTGATGATGAAATAGGTGTTGTTTTGAATGGTGAAGATGGTTTGATTGTAGTTGAGAGATGAAGGAATGAGTTGAATAGTGAATGAAAGAGAGAATGATTGATCACTCACTTCATTGAATGCTTTGATTGTGACTGATTGAAATGATACTGATTGAGAAGGAGAACCAAAAATGATTCCAGTTGATGAATTGAGAGACAATCCAATAGGAGGAGATCCTGATGAGATAGAGAATGAGAGTTGATCTCCATTGACTGTAGGAATGATTGAAACAGGATCATCTCTTGATAGAACATAGGATGATTGAGAATAGTTGAATGAAGAGATAGGAGTGATAACAGTGAATGAAAGAACAACAGTTTGAATTGCTGTTCCACTCATTGCTTCGATTGTGACTGATTGAGAAGAGAGTAA
>NW_014568375.1:0-628 GCF_000743755.1 Blastocystis sp. subtype 4
AAAAAAGGCAAAAACAAAATTCGGAGGTTGTACAAAATGAAAAAAGTTGTTTACTCCGTTTCCAGATTCAACAAGTTCGGAAACAACAAATTGACCGGTATCGGTTTTATCACCGAAAAAGCTCTCATAGTCGCCTGCGTCAGTCAGAAAGGAAACGCTTATATCCGCGTTTTTGAAGGCTGTGTCAAAAACTGCCATTTCATCCAAAAACGCAACGGCAAATAAAAAGGCACACATTACGAGATTCGCGAAGTGGAGTTTGAAGAGAAAAACGGAAGCGGCAAATGCACCGGTTGCAAAAAGAAAGAAATCGAATACTTGATATGGCTTAAACTCGTCGATTAAGGAAGCGTTCCATGAACAAATTTTATCTGGAAGAATTTCAGTTTTTTGACGGAGAAAATACCGTCGTTTTCAATATTATAGCCGTAGAAAAAGCAAAATCACGATCACTGTTACCAAGTACGACAAAAATATCGTTTCGGGCTATAACTTATTCACAGACGAAAACGGTCTGTGCTTTGAATACAACATCGCGGGACAATAACACATCTACATTGATGATTTTGAAACGACAGAATAATGGAAAACCTTTGCAAAAACTGCATTTTATATGAACTTTGTGACG
>NW_014568374.1:0-628 GCF_000743755.1 Blastocystis sp. subtype 4
CAGCAGGAAGAGAAGGATTGATTCTGAAGTTCATGTAACCATCTCCATTCTCAGGAATCACTTCAGACATCTCAATATCCTTGAATACAGTGATTGAAGAATCATAAGTGAAGTTTGGAATATCAGCCAACACATTATCAGCAAACAGATCCAGAGATTGAACTCTCCAAGCACAAGAAGAAGAATCACCAGTAGCAAAGTTCTCAAACTTGAATTGATTGTAAGGAGTATTGTTAGAGAAGTAGATTCTTCTCTTCTGACCAACAGTTGAATAAGTGAGACCAGTGACTTCCTTCAGAAGTGTCCATTCATCTGTACCCAAGTTACGACCATACAGATTGAATTGAGTAACCTTCTGATTACTGTATGTTCCAGTGTAATAGTTTTGAATCTGAACAGAACTGATCCATTCACGACGATTGTTTGATAGAGTCACAGTCAGAGTATTCGAATAACAGGATGGATAGTAGATGTATGTTCCAAAATACATATCGAAAGGATAAGTAGCAGTTCCAGCTATTCCAGTAGCTGAAGCAGTGAATTCCCAGATATGAGATTCAGATTGTTCTGATGACATCAAACGAACAACTGCATCGAAATAGGATGTGGTGTAACTGTCAGTAATAGC
>NW_014568373.1:0-643 GCF_000743755.1 Blastocystis sp. subtype 4
GTCTTGAAACCAGCTCTTTGAGTCCTTGTTCTTGGTCTATGGTTTTTGACTAATACTTCTTGGTCCTTGACTCTTGGTTTTGGTCTTTCACTCTTGGTCCCTGATTCTTGACTCTTCGTTATTTGGTCTTTGTTTTTGATCTCGAACCTGGATCTTTGAGTCTTGGTGTACTCTTGTTTGGCTCATACTTCTTGGTTCTTCTTCTTCACTCTTAGTCCTCAGCTTCTTCACTCTTCATCCTTCATCCTTTATCCTGGGCTTAACTTGTTGTTCCTAATACTTCTTTGTTGTTGTTCCTAATACTTCTTCGTTTTTGCATTCAACCATAACTCTTTATCTTCATTCTCTTGTCCTTCACTTTGCCTCTTTAAGTTATTATTCATCATACTTCTTCATTTTTGTATTCAGATTCGGCTCTTCGCTTTTGTCCTTTGGGTCTCCATTCTGCCTCCTGTATTATCGATCAATGGCTCTTTTGCTTCCCTCCACCCTTACTTCTTTACATTCACTCTTTGCCTTTTCAACCTCGCTATCACATTGTTATTCCCAATGGTTCTCGTCATTCGTCCTTGACCCTTGGACCATAGTGCTGGTTGCGGCTATTGTTCTTTGCTTCTTCAGTCCTGCTTCTTGGTTTGCGTTT
>NW_014568372.1:0-626 GCF_000743755.1 Blastocystis sp. subtype 4
TTTCATTTCTTTCACTAACCCTTTTCAACAACACATTCTTATCCTCACATCATCATCTAAGTGATGATACTTGATTGAAAGAATGATTGTTTCATATGATGGAGAGGAATATGACGAATAGAGAGTTATTGAGAGTGAAGAGAATGAATTCAACACCTATTCAATCTATCTGTAGTAAGGAAGAAGCATTGAAACGATATCGAGCTGTGTTTTGAAGTGTTTGAATCAAAGAATCAATCTGTTCACAACGAAATCCTATTTGACATTCACATATCCTCAATGAAGGATATAACTCCAAAACACTTTCACTTCATCATCTGATATGTTTAAAAAATGTGATAGTGTGGTGAAATAGTTTATCACTTTTGTTACCATTATTGAAATAATACCCTGTCTTTTACTCAGAGTTAAAGACCCATTTTGGAGACAGTTGACTCAGACAATAATAACTTCATTCCTCACTTTATGGGTCTATTCGTGATAAAACATGGACTTCATATTTGTATGTGGCTTGGTTCAATTACTACTCTCCAATTAATAATATGAACATTTCTCACAATTCAATTGAATCCTTCATCAGATAGAAATCATTCAATAGTAGGATTATCCTAATTCAATAATTGAAG
>NW_014568371.1:0-624 GCF_000743755.1 Blastocystis sp. subtype 4
TCGATTGCAAGTGGATCAATCTATTTCAATTCTTTCATTTCTTATCAATCTGGCATTTCTACTGATAATCCTTGTTCTGTTTATCCTCATTCTATCTCTGCTTCTGGTACATTCGATAATCCTTCAAGTGCATTTGA
Source organism: Blastocystis sp. subtype 4 (assembly GCF_000743755.1). Classification (NCBI taxonomy): domain Eukaryota; class Bigyra; order Opalinata; family Blastocystidae; genus Blastocystis; species Blastocystis sp. subtype 4. Next base: position 138 of record NW_014568371.1, read on the forward strand.
TTACAGATGGGATACTGCTGCACCAAAATATACTTCTTCTTATCCATCCTATTTGATGGGTTCATTTGGAACTATTATTCCTCTTATCAATTCTATTCGTTTGTATTCTGAGGATCCTAATACATCTCCATCTTCATTTACTGTATCAGGTGGTTATTCATTGAACTATCTCACAACTCTTCCAATCAGTAAATCAAATCAAACATATTCATTCAATTCATGGAATGAATGGTCATTGAATTCTCCATCATTACTCAGATACATCAAATTCGCTGTCAATTCAACAGATGAGGCTATTATCAATGAACTTCAATTCATGACATGTAATACCATTGATATCGATCCTACTCCTATTATCATTCCTTCTACTTCTAGTTCAATTCAATGCTCATCTAATCAAGATTATGTTAAGATAACTAAGAAAACTAGCACTTATCCTAATCGAGAGTCATTTGAGATTGTATCTGGATCATCTACTCTATTCACT
>NW_014568370.1:0-622 GCF_000743755.1 Blastocystis sp. subtype 4
ACTCTCTTCTCAATCAGTCACAATCGAAGCAATGAGTGGAACAGCAATTCAAACTGTTGTTCTTTCATTCACTGTTATCACTCCTATCTCTTCATTCTCTTATCCTCAATCATCTTATGTTCTCTCAAAGAATGATCCATTCTCAATCACCCCTACAGTCGATGGAGATCAACTCTCATTCTCTATCACATCAGGATCTCTTCCTATTGGACTATCTCTCAATTCGACAACTGGAATGACATCAGGAACTCCTTCTCAATCAGTATTATCTCAATCAGTCACTATCAAAGCATTCAATCAAGTGAGTGATCAATCATTCTCTCTTTCATTCACTATTCAACTCATTCCTTCATCTTTCAACTATGCTCAAACCATCTTCATCATTCCAAACAATGTCTATTTCAATACGATTCCTTACTGTCAAGGAGATGATCTGTCATTCTCCATTATCTCTGGATCTCTTCCTATTGGTCTATCTATCAATTCATCAACAGGAATCATATCAGGAACTCCTCTATCTTCCATTCCTCTCACAAACATCACCATTCAAGCATCCAATCAAGTCGGATCAACTCAATTCACAATCTCCATTCAAGTCATTATTCCTCTATCCAATCTTCAT
>NW_014568369.1:0-620 GCF_000743755.1 Blastocystis sp. subtype 4
CATTCAATGAGGCAATGTTGAATGTCTTCTTGTACAACTGAATACGATTTGTAGAATCAGGGAATGATCCTCTAGCAGCTTGAGACCAACCTGATGTATTATCACCAAACCAATTGGTAGGCACTTCACCCATCTTATAATACCATTGTTCTGAATGATTGATAGAAGGACGACGAAGATAGTGATGATGAGTATTACCTTGATTCGCATCATATCGTCCTTTCCCAACCATCTCCTCTTCACCATCAGGAAGCATCAAATACAATCGATAGTACGACCTGTAATACATCTCATGGCATGTGAAGGTGATATCAAATCGATCTACAGTGATACACAGATAATGAATGTATAATCCACTTGATCCCTGAGAATGATCAGCTTGAATCTGATAGAGGATACTCTCATTAGATGTATCATGAACTATGATTTGATCATCCTCAGGACCATAAGGATGAATCTGATCAATTCTGTAGACACTTCCAGAACATTGAATGAATGTGAGATTGAGAATAGATTGAATAGGAGGAGTGACCATTGTTGATGTGACAGTATACTGTTGTGAACCGAGAGAATGAGATACACCAGAGATGATACAAGTGTTGGGATCAATACTCATTCCA
>NW_014568368.1:0-617 GCF_000743755.1 Blastocystis sp. subtype 4
AATGATACTAGTAACATTAGGAGAAAGAGAGAATGATTGATAGAGATAATAAGAAGATTCAGGTGAATAAGAGAATGAAGGAGGAGGAAGTAACACACACTCATCAGTTTGAATCTCAGAGAATTCTCCTTCAGTACATAAACGATATGTGTTACCCGAGTAACCCATTGCACAACTGTTCGCTTTGTAAGATTTCTCACCAGATTCCACTCCCTCATATCCATCTTCAGTAGAAGAACAAGGAGGATATCGAATTGTTAGAGAGAATTCACTTGTTGAGCTTCCCTTCTCATTCACTGCACTTACAGTCACCATGTGATTTGTTGCAACAGGGGTTCCAGAGATTACTCCAGTAGTAGTGTCAATAGAAAGACCCTGAGGAAGAGAAGAAGACGAGAATGAAGCAATGAACCCAGTAGCATTAGGAGTCAACATCATAATCTGATCGATGTAGTAAAATGGTTCAACATCATAATCGAACTCATCAGGAGGAATGAGTGAACATTCATCCAATTGAGGATCCGAAAGAGTTCCATTGAAACAGATACGATAAGAACCACCTTCATAACCATAGTCACAATCACCATAGTTATAAATTCGATCACCTGAAGCAATCA
>NW_014568367.1:0-607 GCF_000743755.1 Blastocystis sp. subtype 4
AAGATGACGATCTTAGGGTCTTGCAGAATAGTGACAGGCACTTTTATTTGATCAAACTAAGATTGACCAAAATAGTAGCTATTTTGGAGTGACGGGTGACGGGTTAATTTCATAAAACTTGTTCATAATAGCAAAATGGAAAATCAAGAAATACTGGCTATTTGGGAGTTGAACGAATTGATCAATGGTTGCAGAGCAACTTGCGGAACAACTGCATATTTGGCTGGTGTTCATTAGAGGTTACAAATATGGTTTGAATGACCAGATTTGTGGTTATTATCCAAAGTGTAGTAGTGTAGTAGTGTAGTAGCCTCCAAAATAATTACTACAAAGTAATTTATCCAAAAAAGTTTGGCGAATTGAAAAACAGGCTACTACACCTACTACACCTACTACACCTTCATAAATAAGTCAGTTAAACCTCATAAATAAAAGAATATCCCCATAAACAAGCCAGTTTATGGGCCTTTTAGTGTAGTAGCCTACTTCTTCGTAAGCTACTACACTGCCTACTACACCCTACTACACTACCTACTACACCTTCAAACTAATATCATCAAATCCAAAGTGAAAGAATCAATTAAAAGATTATTCCACTATAAGTAAA
>NW_014568366.1:0-613 GCF_000743755.1 Blastocystis sp. subtype 4
AAGATTAATAATGAATATGTGATTTTACTATTACAATTTGTGTAGGAGTAGGTTTGGAGTAGGTTCAAAAATACAACCTACTCCGGAATTCCTTTAAAAAGGCTCATAAACTGGCTTGATTATAGGGATTAATTCATTTTGGAGTAGGAGGAGTAGGAAGAGTAGGTTGAAAATTCAATTAGACAAAAAGTTTTGATAGAATTCTTCTTAAGAAATAGAAAATCTAACCTACTCCACCTACTCCAACATCAAATATTCCTCATAATGAATCTAATTTATGGGCTATTTGTAAGGAATTTGGAGTAGGTTTGATATTTGAGACTACTCCTGAAACCTACTCCAAGCTACTCCCTATCAATATGGTTTCGATTATACTAAAACCTTATATCCGTTATTCTATTCAGTTATATGAACATCAAAAATAATCCATATTATTGGTCACACTTTTTGCGTTTGTTCGTCACCCTGTTTACTGCACCATCTTTTAGTGTCAGAAAGTTTGTTTGACTTTGTACACATCATTTGACTATTTACTTAACCATTTTGCACTCCTTTTTGAGCGTCAGCTCAAGGAGGTGCGGCGCTTGCGCCGCGCCCTCCGCAGAGCACGCAC
>NW_014568365.1:0-612 GCF_000743755.1 Blastocystis sp. subtype 4
TATTCTGTGAAATTTGAATATTTTATTATATTGTAGATAATTACTTGAATTTTGTTTGATGGAGTTGATGGTAAGTCGATTGCTGGTTGGTTGTATGGTCTGGGGTCGCCTAGTGATTGTTGAATGTTTGCTCTTGGCACTTTGTTTTCTGTAGAATGTCGATAACGTTGAGATACCCTCCCCCTGACGATATATCGCAGAAGTACGAATAACGCTGTGATATCATTTTTGGATTCAAATTTTGCATTCCTTCGTTTTTTCGTTCACCATACAGAGAAACCTTGGTTCGTCAATACCTTAATGAGCGTATGCTCAATAGGGGATAGCTGAGGACGGATATAGCTGGTATCATGACATTCAGCCAGTAGTGTTTGACGATTGGTGTAGGAGATGAGGTGGATATTCCTCAAGATATTCTCGACCTAATAGCGAGGGGAGAGAATCTAGTCACAGAATTCAAGACAGGTCGTTTTCAGTTTCCTGAGAACGCATTCGAGACGGTGTGCGCATTCTTGAACTGTTACGGTGGCACTTTGTTGCTGGGTGTGAAGGATTCCGGAGAAATCATCGGTATCGATTCTGAAAATATCGTGGCGATACGACAGAGTTTCG
>NW_014568364.1:0-612 GCF_000743755.1 Blastocystis sp. subtype 4
GGTAAATGACTTCCTGGAGGGAGAGAATCGATTCTCAGTCCTGACTCGTCAGAATCCTGAGATGGCTAAGTTCCTTCATGAGGAGTTACAGACTGAAGTGGAGAAGAGACATGCAGAGCGTGTGAGAATGGCAATGTCGGATAAACAGCTGTACAAGGAGTTGAGCAAGACCTTTGGAAAGAAGTAGATAATTGTATAAAACGAAATGTCGATGTATTTCTTTGTTTGTTCTAGAATCGCGGTTATGAAATAGAAAGCTAAATTTCAGAGATTGGTTCAACCAGCTGATTATTTCGATAAACAAATGGTGAAGTATAGGTAGGTGTTGTAAATTGAAGTTGATTTGGATTTGAGAAAGGAGGTGTTGTTTTTGGTCTGAAGTGAGTGATTTGTGTATATGATGATTGTTTCTTAACGATGAATGTAGTACTACTCCTGTGAATCCCGCTAAGAGTACCTTGGTTTGTTGGTTTGTTTCTAAACGTAGGTTGTCACACTCGTGGTTCGTATCTGACTGTTCACTTCAAGAATGCTCATGAGGTTGGTGCTGCTATCAAGGGAATGCCTCTGGTGAAGGCTGAGAAGTATCTGAAGGATGTTATTGCTCACAAG
>NW_014568363.1:0-657 GCF_000743755.1 Blastocystis sp. subtype 4
TTCACCCACAGAATAAGGACAATTACCATGAAGGGACCTTGGGAAAGCATTGCTGCCGGAAGAGAGAAGGGATTCAAGACTCAGAAGCTGGAGAAGCCTGTGCGTCATATTGCTGTTAGAGTAGTTTGCTTAGGAGATGATGTAATGGTCTTAGCATGCTTCTAAGAGAGTGAAGGCTGTTCGTGAGCTCATTGGAGAGGTCGCTGGACTGCTTCCTTATGAGAAGCACCTGATGGATATCCTGAAGGTATTGGAGTTGATGAATGACATGATTGAATAGGCTGGAGGCAATAACACTGAGAAGAAGATGTACAAGTTCGCTAAGAAGAGAGTAAGTTATGTGACCAAGGATTGATCGTAGCTTGGTTCTCACAAGAGAGCTCTTGCCAAGAGAGACGCTGTTAAGGAGTCCTATTCTAAGATGCGTCGTGCTCATCATCACCACTAAGTGTGCTTATCTGATCACTTCGGATGTTAATTGTCATGATGTCAGTTTGTTTGTAGCAACAAAGAAATCCAATTGTCCTTATATCACAAGACAGTAGGTCCTTCAACTTGCTTAGTTCTCTTCCTCAGCCTCACTAGCACGCTTCAGACGACGTCCATAGTTACGAGCATCACAACGAGCTTGTCTCAGTCCCATGAAAGCACGCTGCT
>NW_014568362.1:0-610 GCF_000743755.1 Blastocystis sp. subtype 4
TCATTCTATCTCTTCTTCTGGTACATTTGATGGTCCTTCAAATGCATTTGATTACAGTTGGAATTATCGTGTATATATCTCTTCTTCTTCTCTTCCTGCTTATGTGATTGGTTTATTTGGAACTATCATTCCTCTTATCAATTCTATTCGATTATATACTTGGAGTCCAAGTGGGTCTCCATCTTCATTGATTGTATCAGGAAGTGATTCTGATTCTTGGACTACTCTATTGACTCAATCTGATCAGACTTATAATCAGGATTCATGGAAACAATGGTATTGAATTCTCCTTCACGATTCAAATCAATCAAGTTCACTGTCAATTCTGTTCAATCAACTGATAGTGCCTATATCACTGAACTTCAATTCATGACTTGTAATCAACATATCACTCTTTCTCTTCCTCAATCCTCCCATTCATTCTTCATTTATCAACCAATTTCATTAACAGTTGATATGAATGGAATCACAAACTGTATCATCTCTCCTCCTCTTCCTCAACGACTCATTATCAATCCTTCTTCTTGTTCTATCTCTGGATCTCTCTCATCCTCCTATTCATCTATTCATACAATCACTGCTCTATCTGGATCAAACTCTCTCATTCGTC
>NW_014568361.1:0-609 GCF_000743755.1 Blastocystis sp. subtype 4
ATTCTTACTGAATGGAAGAATCAACACAATCACTTTGTTCTTAATCATCTTGCAGTTTGGTTCGAAATAATGATAACATAACTCATTTTGACACCTCTTATCGATAATTAGGCTGTATAGCTAGTTAGGGTTGAAGTTTCATGTTTTGACGGATTGTCTGGATTCAATTTGTATATGACATAGATTAATAGTCTACTAGTTAGTATGAGATGAATAGAAAGAAGAATTGATGAATAGAAACTGGATTTCATCATAAGAGTTCAGCAGTGAATATGATATAAGATTGTTGAATAGACACGAATAGGGTAAGTAGTTAAGGATTGTTTAATCAGTGGTGTTCATCTAGATTAACTGATATGAATAATATCGATGTAACGAATTGTAGATCCTATGTTGAAGTCCTTTGGTGATTCTGAGAAAGAGACTGTTGAGATGAAGAATGGTAAGTGTTTTGAGTATGAAGGAGGAAGATTGATTAGAGAATGTGAATACAAGAATGGAGTAATGATAAGAGTATTGAGAGAATGGAAAGAAGATTTGATGATTGAATATGATAAGAAAGGAATGAGAGTATATGAAGGAGGATTTGAAAGAAATCCAAAGAAAGGA
>NW_014568360.1:0-608 GCF_000743755.1 Blastocystis sp. subtype 4
GCAGTTAAGAAAGTCGGGCTGGGAAGTCGATACGAATGAATTGCGTTATAGTCGAGGAACGAGACCTGTCAAGGGACGTAACCTAATAATTTCAGAGTGGCCTACGAATTCGGAGTATGCTAAAAAAGGGTATGCTGATTACGCTTTCTTTATTGGGGAAAAACTAGTTGCTTTAATGGATGCAAAAAAGCCTGATGAAGATGTGGCATCTACAATTGATGTTCAAGTAAAAGATTATGCGCGAAATATCAAGGTAGAGCATAATCAATATATTTTGGGTAATTGGGATAGTTATCAGGTACCATTTTTGTTTGCTTCTAATGGAAGACCGTACTTGGAACAGATACGAACAAAATCAGGTATCTGGTTTTTAGATGCGCGTAAAAATTCGAATATACCTTATCCTATTCGAAATTGGTTCAGCCCAACAGATTTGGAAGAAAAGTTGTCTAAAAATGTTGACGAAGCAAATATAGTTTTGCAAACCAGCGATGACGCTTATATGACCGATACCACAGGGCTCAATCTGAGAGATTATCAGATTAAGGCAATACAGGCGGCAACAAATGCAATTGTTTCAGGGAAAAAGACTGCTTTGCTTGCTATGG
>NW_014568359.1:0-608 GCF_000743755.1 Blastocystis sp. subtype 4
AATGAAAGAACTATCGATTTCAATTCTTTCATTTCTTATCAATCTGGCATTTCTACTGATAATCCTTGTTCTGTTTATCCTCATGACATCTCTGCTTCTAGTTCCATGAATGATGCTTCATATACGTTTGACTTCGATTATGGTACCGATTCCTACATATCTTCTTCATTACTTCCTGCCTATGTGATTGGTTCATTTGATAAGGTGATTCCTTATATCAGTTCGATACGTTTGTACCGATCGTACACTAATCATTTAAAGTATTATTCTCGTTCATTCATTGTTGAAGGAAGGAATTCTAATACTTCAACTTGGACTACTCTATTGACTATTTCAGATCAAACATACCCTTCAAATGTTGGATGGACAAAATGGTCATTGAATTCTCCTTCACAATTCAAATCAATCAAGTTCACTGTCAATTCTGTTCAATCAACTAGTGATGCTTATATCAGTGAACTTCAATTCATGACATGTAAGCCAACAGGATCTGTGTGTCCTTCAATTGACAACTATCCTTCAGTGGGTGAAGGTCAAATCTCTCCTTCTTCTTGTCCTGAGGGTTACAGAGGTTATTCATATCGTGAGTGTTCTAATGGTGTGTTGGG
>NW_014568358.1:0-607 GCF_000743755.1 Blastocystis sp. subtype 4
GGCAGAACACTTCAGATACAAGACGAATGATAACAAGAAATCGCTATTCAAATGAATTGGGTACAAAAACAAGAAGGGAAATGACAACAGAAGAGTGAAATGACAATCATGTACACTAGTAAAGAGTGTATTCTTGATACGAATCCAAGTCTAACAAACAATGTCAGAAATACAAGTGGACCTTCACCAAATGAAGAATCCATCCAACAAGGTCTATTCTCCATAATTCGTTCACAAGATAAAAGGAACGTTTCAGTGAAACGGTTAGTCGATAAGAATCTGTGGCTGTTTGTATTTGAAACGATCTGTAGGACCAAAATACACCAAACAACGTTATTTCCATTGTGAATTGTTCAGTTAACATGAGGTGAGATCATCACTTCCAAAGAAGCTCCTACTTTGGGGGTAGAATTGTCTACTATTCTGCAATCCATCTGTCTAGTTATTTCGACAACATCTCAACTCAGACAATTCCAGATACACCCCTCATCTTCCATTTTGTATCCCTTCCATATTTTTCTCCTAATCAAAACAACAACAAAAAATCAACTTGGAACAGAATAGTTTTCAAAATCTATATATGGGATATTATCCCCCAGAAGGAATT
>NW_014568357.1:0-607 GCF_000743755.1 Blastocystis sp. subtype 4
GTATGTGGAGGAGAAGAAGCAGGAGATGGGAAGTGTGAAACCAGAGTCAGAAGGTCGTTGGGAGTCGAGACGTCGTGAAGAGTCACGAGAGAAGCCAAAGGAGAAGGTGACAGATGGAAGAGAGTCAGTGTGGGAGAAGTTGAAGCATAATCCTCAACTGCCATTGGGACTGAGCAAGAAGAAGGAAGAGTCACATTCTCAAGAAGTGTCTCGTATTCTTGGATTGAAAGATACAACTGTGGGAGGAAGTGAGTGTTACAAATCGGAAAGTGGATATACTGTTGAACTGTAAGGGTTATTCGTGTTACTATGGGTTGTTTGTTGAGAGTAAGAGTGGATTTGAGGTATTTGGTATTGGAACATCTCATTGTGATGTCATTCAATCCTTTGTTACTACAAACATTCATACATCTAGTTTACATATTCTCCATCCCAAACCATATTACCATCAGCAGGTTCAGGGAACAAGAATGAGGGATTAGCGAATCTGTAACCCTTATCCAAGGCACGAATATCCTTCATATTCTCTTCAGTTAGTGAGAAATCAAATACATTGAAGTTCTCAAGGATACGTTCCTTATGAACTGATTTAGGAATACAAATAGTA
>NW_014568356.1:0-593 GCF_000743755.1 Blastocystis sp. subtype 4
TCTTTGTCTGTCACTTACTCTATAACTGCTAGAAATGATGTTGGATCTGCCTCAGGTGAAGTATCACTCGAAGTGATTCCAGAGTATATCTTCTTCCCTGAAACTAGTTTAATCATTAGTGTGGAACAACCCTTCATGCTAACTCCCACACTTGAGAGAAGAGCTGTTGTGTCTGTGTTCTCAGGATCTCTGCCTGCTGGTGTCACTGTTGATGGTTGAACTGGAGTCATTTGTGGAACTCCAACAGAAAGGGTTTGTTCGCAGTGTGTGACTGTCAATGGTCAGAGTGATGGAGCCAGTCAGAAGGTTGTTCTGAGATTCACTGTTCTCCTTCCTCTCTCTGCCTTCTCCTATCCTCAATCAACCTACATTCTGCGTCGATCCCATTCATTCTCAGATACTCCTTTGATGAGTGGAGATGTTCGTGTCTATTCGATTAAATCAGGTGAATTGCCTGCTGGTTTGAGTCTGGATTGAGTGAATGGAATGATTTATGGATCTCGTTCTCAATGAATGAGAGATCAGAATGTGGTGATGAAAGCAGAGAATGCAGTGAGTAATGAAAGCTTCCCTCTCTGATTCACAACTGGTAT
>NW_014568355.1:0-606 GCF_000743755.1 Blastocystis sp. subtype 4
AGAATATAGTAGAATAGTGAGATATGAATGAAAGTGAATGTTGAGTGAAATGAATGAAATGGGCTAATGTGGAATGGCGTAATTGGGGATCCGAATTGTGGTATGAATGAAATGAATGTCGTTGCGCTGTGATGTAATTGTATGAGTAACACAGAATTGATAGTGTTTGATTGTGATATTGGATTTGATAAAGACAGTGGATAATATGAGTGAATGATTGAAAGAATGTGATAACTGATATGTTTGTTGTAGTTATGATTGTTTGAAAGTAATGTGTTTGATATGAGTTAGTATGTGTTGATTGGTAATTGATATAATATGCGAATAGAGATGATTCTTGCATTTTGAATCATACCAGATAATCAAATGTTTCTAGTATTGAATAATCATCCATTGATGAATTGAATTGATTCCCATGAATTAGTAACAGGTAATGTTGAACAGAAAGATAATATTGATTTCTTGATTGAAAATAGAATATGAATGTAGATAATGTTGAATCAATATCAAAGAAGATGAATGGAATAGAATGGAGAATGAAGTGGAAAGAGTACTTGAAAGAGAGTGTATTGAATGATAATAAGAATTGTATGTTGAATTTGAATG
>NW_014568354.1:0-605 GCF_000743755.1 Blastocystis sp. subtype 4
GAATGAAGAGATGATAGTAGAATATAGTAGAATAGTGAGATATGAATGAAAGTGAATGTTGAGTGAAATGAATGAAATGGGCTAATGTGGAATGGCGTATTTGGGGATCCGAATTGTCGTAAGAATGAAATGAATGTCGTTGCGCTGTGATGTAATTGTATGAGTAACACAGAATTGATAGTGTTTGATTGTGATATTGGATTTGATGAAAGGATAATGGATAATATGAATGAATGATTGAAAGAATGTGATAATTGATATGTTTGTTGTAGTTATGATTGTTTGAAAGGAATGTGTTTGATATGAGTTAGTATGTGTTGATTGGTAATAGATATGATATGAGAATAGAGATAAATCCTGCGGTTTGAATGATAACAGATAATCCAATGTTTCTGGTATTGAATAATCAGCCATTGATGAATTGAATTGATTCCCGTGAATCAGTTTTAGGTATCATCCAATAGAAAGATCAATATATCATTTCATTCATTGTTCATCATGGAAGTAGAGAGGATTGAATGATGAAAACAATGAGAATTGTGATGATGGATACGATTATAAATGGATTAAAGAGATTGATGAGGTAATGAATGATGATATCATTC
>NW_014568353.1:0-603 GCF_000743755.1 Blastocystis sp. subtype 4
CATTCAATCATCATCTATTCTTATTTCATTCTCATATTCTTATTACATCTATACTCTTATCAATACTCTATTTCTGTTTATCACACCTATCAACAACATGGTATCGTTTTGATATATGTCACATACAAATAGGAAGCAGACAAAACCGTCACCAACATGGCCCTTCCAACTCTGGGTAGTTATAGAGGGAAATGGCAAGAAGATGGAAGGATCACTTTACCATTTCAAGTCAAATTGGTGAGTGATTAAGAGCAAGTTTGATAAGTTTGAACATTTGAAGGTGAGACAGATGAAAGCGATTGGACGAGAAGAAGGGTGTAGAAGCTAAAGATGTGATGAATTTGAATTGATAAAGATGACTGTACCATTATTGATATTTGTTGTTGAGATATCAGATACAGATAGGAGAAATCGAGTGTATTGAAGCCATTCACTGATATTCAGAAGGTATTCTCACTACTGTACATCAGTTCAAACATCACTACAATTCATCATTCATATCAATTCTTCTGAAACGAATGCCAATTATGGAGGAATTGCTGGATATGCATTTGGAATTGAACCACTTCATTCATCTGTTTGTTCACAATCACTCTCAACAAT
>NW_014568352.1:0-660 GCF_000743755.1 Blastocystis sp. subtype 4
GTGAAATATCGATACACGCGGAAATAACCATCATGCTGATTGAGGTAATTGACCATATCAGACTCCAATGTGAAACGATTCTCAATAGGGATTGCACCAGTTGCATTCATCTTTACTATATGGAGGAAAAATACCTTACTTTTACAAAACAAAAGGAGCATAACATGTTCCTAGTAAAATAAACAGGTTTAGATGGAGATTTGCAGAGCAAACATTTGATCAAAGATCAAATGAAAATGTAATGAACCCATAATGAAAAAGTTTGATTATTATGATGGTGTTTATATAGAAGTTAGCGTATTTGAATTTGCTTGATCAAGTTCTCATTCAGAGATTTCTCATGGGATATAAGGCGCCAATATCTTATATGCGAAATTGATGGGTGAGAGATAGAGTAAGCTTGCTCGAGAGGACTTAGGTCCTGCGAACGGTACGTCTTCATATCGATGATGAGGTCGGTTATCCAGTAATCCATATAAAAAACAAACAAAAAAAGCAACTATGGAATAACTGGAAAGGTACCACCACTGACAATGTTGTAGGTGATGTAAAGCTGAAGCATTGTCAGGACCTTAGTAGAATGAAGATAGCTTGTCGAGATCTAAGATGACGATCTTAGGGTCTTGCAGAATAGTGACAGGCACTTTTATTTGATCAAAC
>NW_014568351.1:0-601 GCF_000743755.1 Blastocystis sp. subtype 4
CGAAGATGCGCTTGTGCGGGAAGTGAAAGAGGAGCTGTGCGCGGATAACTGCGTCTGTTTGCATTTTCTGGACATGACGCATGAATATCCGGATTTTAGTATCACCTTGCACACATATTTGTGTGAATTTCTTTCCGGGTTTCAGAGTACGGAACATGAAGCTTTACGATTTTTATCCGCAGAAGAGTTGCGGGAAGAGGAATGGGCTCCTGCGGATGTTCCGGCTTTGGAAAAATTGCGGCAATACCTTACGACGGGTTTCGAAAATATACACAATTAAGAGGGATCTTTTGTGAATCAGTCAGAACTTGAAAGCCGCGAGGAAGATAAAATATTTTGTCTTCCTCGCGGCTTTATGTATTGCGAATCCGATTTTTTCTGTGCGTGACAAAAAAGCAGGCGTTTTTTGTCGGAAAAAATTCGCTTTTTGTCGGAAAAATCAAATTTTAAAGTTACTAAAAAAATTAACGTTTCGCTACGATTTGGGTGAACGTTAATTTTTTTTTAAGATATTGACATCGCTTTTTTGCTGTCTTATAATGAGAATGAAATTAAATGTTCGGGTATAAAGAAGTGTGTCTATGGACTGTCGGATCCTGAA
>NW_014568350.1:0-599 GCF_000743755.1 Blastocystis sp. subtype 4
TCTTGTAACTTAGGATGTTATAACATGTAAGGAATCAACTCTTCATTTTGAATACATTATCACCAAATTATAATTATCAACAAACAATCTCCCGCTTAAACAATTAAACTTTCGCCTGTTTCGCAGAAACCTTCTTTGCTGTTGTCTTGCTCGACTTTGATGACTTCTTACCTTTCATGCCACCTACTACCTTCGCCTTCTTTCCATTTCTCATAAGGAATAATACAACAACAGCAATAATCACAATTACAACAAATAAAATCAGAACTAGAATGGGAATAGACATACATAATCCAGATACCTTCTGCCATTCTCCATCAGTAACTCCCAATACACAGGATCGTTTCTGAGTACCCACATAACTGCCCTGAGTAGCACAATCATACTCAGCCACTTTACCAACATCAGTTACAGGGAACACACCTTCTGCAACACACTGACCCTTTCGCACTTGAATAATCACTGTCGTTCTCGTGGCTCCTGATTCATTCTCAGCATACACAGTGTACGTTGTCAATTCCTGTACACTTGTGGGAACACCTGAGATTTCTCCAGTCTTCTCATTCAGACTCAATCCATCAGGAAGGAACACTCCAGTA
>NW_014568349.1:0-640 GCF_000743755.1 Blastocystis sp. subtype 4
GATGGAGAATGGCAGAAGGCATCTGGATTCTGTATGCCCATATTCGCTATTGTATTGATTGTGATTGTGGTGATTGTGATTGTTGCTATTGTTGTATTCCTCTTGATGAGAGTTGGATCGAAAGCGAAAGCAGTAGGTGGTGTGAAGGGAAAGAAGTCTTCAAAGTCTTCAAAGTCTACAAAGACAATGTCGAAGAAGGTATCTGGAAAACAGATAAAGGTTTAAGATGATTGTTTGTTGTTAGATTTGTATTGTATACTTCAAACAAGACAAATGGTTTGATTCTAATCAATTCACTCAGTTCATCTTCAATCTACTGTCTCAATCCTGGTTACTATTACATTGGTTGTAAAGGAGCTGGTATTATCAATATCCGATATCTTGATGTCACTCCTGATAATGAGTACAATGTGAATCATGATCTCACTGAGTATCTTCACTGGAAGGTATTGCGATTGGAACAGACTGAGGTAACATATACTACTGTTCCTCAGTCTCACAAGAAGCCTGATTTTGATAAGAACAAACCTCTTACTGGAAAGACTGCTTATCCTTCAGATCCCACTTATGAACACTCTGACTTCACTTGTGATCAGAATGGTTATCTGAGTTATCTGAGCAAGTGGAGCACTACCATGAA
>NW_014568348.1:0-627 GCF_000743755.1 Blastocystis sp. subtype 4
GAATGTCGATTCACCTTCAGCTGTGTTCACTAACACAATTGTAATCACATTCGTTCCACTCATGAAAACAGAACCAGAAAGAGTAATCACATGAGGCATTACAGAATCATAACTATGAGAAGGAATAGAAGAAGAACTAATCACTCCATTCACTCCATCACGGAATACTTCTTCTCCATTCACTAACACAACACATCCATGTTGATAACGAACAGATAGTTCCATTCCTTCATTTGCCAAAGATTCACTCAATGAAATCATCTTCTTATAAGTCTGAATACGACTTGTAATAGGGAATTGTCCACCTGTTGATTCAGACCATGATTCACCATCATTCTCCTTCCAATCCACACCAAGATCATTATACTTCCAATTCGATCCAACTTCAATTGGGAACAGCAAAGAAAGAGGAACAGAAGATTCAGCACCTCCAGCAGGATCCAAATGAACATTCGCAATTAGTACAGAATCACTAAGACCAATCAGAGAATACACAGACAAAGAAGAAGAAGGAGCCCAAGCAGAACCAGAACTTGTCATCACAATCGTGTATTGACCAAGAGGCAAACACAATGTTTCATCCCAAGAACCCTCAGCAGTACTATGGAAAACAGAACTAGTCGAAGA
>NW_014568347.1:0-593 GCF_000743755.1 Blastocystis sp. subtype 4
AATGACAACTTTCTTAATCCGTGAAAAGAAATTTCAAGAGGCTTTAGCCATGCTGTCGGAAGTTGTGTATTATGATTTAAGCGGTTTGCGAAATGGATCAGAAACCTATTACGACGAGTTTGAGATAGATGGCTTTTTTCCATACAAAGGATCCTGTGCAACCATCGCCCCTGGTATTGTTACGGAAATGGATAACTTATGTGAGATTCTCAATCTATCCGACGACACATTGTATAGCATATTACAAACTCAATTTGCGAAATATAGTACATTGCGCCATCTTTTTAAAAAGCAGGAATGCGTAGACATTGCTTTGGCAGAACATCGTCATGATTTTGAAACATTGGTTCAGATTTATGCAATTGCGGAATCTAGGTTCAAAGCTACGGCGAAAATAAAACGAATCTAAATGGCGGTTGCTAAAAATGGGAGCGACTGCTAGCCACCGTTGCTGTGCTAGATTGTGGCGTGGTTCCATGATAAATAAGTGGTGATAAGTGAATGGAAATAAATAAACCAAGCTTTCTACGCGAACTGAGTTTGCGTAAAGGAGTAAATCTCGGATACTGTAGAATCTGCAATACATTTGCAAC
>NW_014568346.1:0-593 GCF_000743755.1 Blastocystis sp. subtype 4
AGAATCCACTTCTCGAATCGAGTATTCGTGATAGTCATTGACAGTATCAGGAGTGAAGACGATATTGTATCTACGAGCCAATTCCTTGCGTACTTGTCGCGATTCGAACGACTCTTGTTCCTCAGCACTCTGAGCAGCAGCCACTTCAGCTCGATGTTGCTGAAAATGATAAGAAGCTAAAACACCTACATTAAACAAATCAGCTCCCGCTGTAGGTTCTACAGTCACATTGATTGTTGGTAGAATCTCGTCTACAGCATCTTCAAAGAGTTCTGTATATCTCATTGTATTTGAAATGATGTTTGGGACGAGATTTGACTGGTCAGAATTTGCAATATCTGTTAAGCACACCTCCACAATAGATCGCTTCAATTGTTTCACCTCGGTTATCATATTCACATATTTCTTTTCTCCATGACTCCGTGATTTTGAACGAACTTCAAATGTCTGTAGAAACGTTTTGATGGCCTCTAATCGTCAGAAGAGGTCTATAAATCGCACCTTCATCAGAATCGTATTTTGGAAGACGTGTATATTCTGCGGCAGGTAAAACAAGAGCCATCAGAAAGTTAGAACGATTTGAAATGTGATTA
>NW_014568345.1:0-592 GCF_000743755.1 Blastocystis sp. subtype 4
ATAGAGAAGGGAATAGTTGCCATGTGTCCGATTGTGATAATCTTGAAGATGATATGCATTGAGAAAGACAGTAATGAGAAGAGAATCATTGTTGTAACTACCATAGATATCAATGAGATGAGGTTCATTCTCCAAATCAGAGAGAGTCATCAAGTAACTCGTTGGATCTTTGCATGAGAATCTTGGAGGTAATGAAGTGAAACTCACTACAGGATCGATTGATCTCTTTTCAACTCCTGCATAATAATAGAAGGTCTAGAGTAATGAAGATACAGAGATAGAATTACAATACATAATACAAGAATTAGAATCAACTTCATATAACAATCTGTCACAATAAACAATACTATTTGAACACCTAATCATGTTATGTTTCTTTCTCACTATTATCAATAATGATAATAGTAGTAGTGTTTTGACGCATGTTACGTATTTTTTTCATCCAGACAAACCGTCGCAAACATGGGCCTCCAACCCTGAGTAGCTATACACGCTTAACCCTACCAGACAAAATCGCCAGTAAAATGCAGACAAAAAGGCCCATAAAGAAGCTCGAAAAGGCAGACATTTTGATAATAATTTGGAAACATAT
>NW_014568344.1:0-592 GCF_000743755.1 Blastocystis sp. subtype 4
TTCTGTTGTGAGATTGACAACAAGTGGAAGTGAAATGGATATGCAATTAGCTGAACAATTGAAGAAGAAGATTGAGGAAACTACAACAGTTGAAGTTGAGATTGTAAATCCTACTGAGCCTCCTACTGAACCTCCTACTGAACCTCCTACTGAACCTCCTACTGAACCTCCTACTGAGCCTCCTACTGAACCTCCTACTGAGCCTCCTACTGAGCCTCCTACTGAACCTCCTACTGAACCTCCTACTGAACCTCCTACTGAGCCTCCTACTGAGCCTCCTACTGAGCCTCCTACTGAACCTCCTACTGAACCTCCTACTGAACCTCCTACTGAACCTCCTACTGAACCTCCTACTGAGCCTCCTACTGAACCTATTCCCACTCCTACTCCTACCCCCACTGTCACTCCTACTCCTGAACCATGGTTCCCTATCTATGATCCTTTCATTCTTGGAGACAATACCAATTATGAATCCAATACCACTTGTTATGAACAGATCATTTCTGATATTGAAGTCCTGAGGAGATATCTGGCTGTGAGAGATGCTTTCCCTACTAAGGCTCTTAAGCACACTCGAGTTCTTGCTCTTTCT
>NW_014568343.1:0-592 GCF_000743755.1 Blastocystis sp. subtype 4
CATTCAAACTCAACATACAATTCTTATTATCATTCAATACACTCTCTTTCAAGTACTCTTTCCACTTCATTCTCCACTCTACTCCATTCATCTTCTCTGATATTAATTCTGCAGTATCCATTACCATAGTCTCATCTATTTTTATTATCCTAATACAACAGAGACTATATGATCCAGCTACCTTGAATAGGAAGTAATAATGTCATTTTTGCAAAACAATGTCTATTATGATAACAGTCAACAGAATGATTGAATTAATGCAAACCATCAGATGTCACTTCTGGAAATCATTCTTGCTTCATCGGAAGTCGTTCATTTCTATTTTGTAGATAAGGGCAACATGGTTTGGCAACATTTACATATGAATATTGCCTTCCTTCATGCTGTCGAGTCATTTTCTTCTCTCTAACATTCAATCAAGTTATTTATGCTATTTTCATCAAGTCGGTCTATTGGATATGATAAAGTGAAAAGAGATATGAGAACAATGAAGAGGAAGTACTGAAGAGGAAATGGAGTTGATTATGTTATTGGTGTTTCGATCCTGGATATTGCCATTAGTGGATAGAAAGAGTTGTATCATCAATAGTCC
>NW_014568342.1:0-591 GCF_000743755.1 Blastocystis sp. subtype 4
ATAAGAACTTCGGCTTCGAATAAACGATTCAAGAGCAACAGCATCTACATCTTATCTCCAAATGTTAATCAGACTCGTTGCATTCAATTCATAAACACTCGCAAATTGATAACTACTTCCAGTAGTAATATCGACTGAAGAAAGAGTTGGAATATCTACTCTCAACTCAATTCATTTGTCATACTCTCCAAAACAACAGATCCAATATACCTGAAACAATAGGAAGGGATTCGCATTGAAATAAGATGATTCAGATCTAATCATCATTCTTGCTTCTATTCATCACTCTTCATTGTTAGAGTGTTTCGATAATTGAAAGGAGCTGTGTTATTCGATTTACGATCATCTCCTCCATCTCCATAAAATGCTCCATCAAACAGATACATAGATTGAAAACATGTCAGATCTGATTATTACTCCTTCATTCAATCATTACTCTCAAATCGAACTGAATGACAATGACAGAATGAATATCTTCCAATAGATATGGAATCAAGTGAAGGCAAGTCTTTCAATCATTTCTCACACTCATTCTCACCAATCAAATCAACATCATAAGCATAATAGAAGTTATAAGATTGATCAACAGTT
>NW_014568341.1:0-652 GCF_000743755.1 Blastocystis sp. subtype 4
TGATAGTAATCTCTGGAATCATCTCTATGGTTGGAGTTCTTATATGAATGTATGAACCATTCTACTATCTGATTACAGTGAATGGATACAATCTTCGTATTATCTATGAACGATCAGATTCATTGTGTTCCATGTTTCATCAACTCATTCATATTCTCTAGTTGTATTTCTCAACAAACAGATTCTCAGATGAAGGATTGTGAAACATGTTCAAATCTTCTGATACTGTTTTCTCTCGAGTGTTTTCAAGGATCCCTCGTGAGTTCTTTTCTTCATTGAAACCATTCTAGCCATAACTAGAACTACAAAACAGAATAGGATTACACCACCAATAATCATCAATACTATCGCCAAGATTGTGAATCTCTTCACAACAAGAGTCAAGGTTGTCTCTTCAGATCCCACTTCATTCCATACTTGAATAGTGACATCAATAGGATCTCCTAAGGTACTTGGAATACCTGAAATCTCTCCTGTCATCTCATTCAGTTGTATACCATCTGGAAGAACACTTGAAGTCATACGGAATCGAGGAGCATCTCCCTCAACACTCGGAATCACTGTAAACGACTTTCCTCGAACCAGTCTGTATGAAGACTTCGGATACTGGAACAGAGACAAAGGAATACGAACACAAATCGAAATCACAACC
>NW_014568340.1:0-590 GCF_000743755.1 Blastocystis sp. subtype 4
GATATTCATCACTAGAACTATTCACTTAGAATCAGAGATTGTTGTTATATCCAATTTCCTTAATAATGTGTCATTTACATCAATTTGGTTTGACTGGTTATGAATTCAAACAAACAACCAATTCAAAACAACTCTTGGAAATAAACAGAATGGGATAAACAATATTCCCTGCTAAATACGGAACATGCCTTTCTCTTATTCAACTCAATTCTCATTCATTTCACAAAACAAGAATAGAAGCTTCGAAGAACTGAAGGTATGGTTATCAACCAACATAATGTCGTTTCCTATTGGATATTCGACTTAGTGACCAATCAGATTGTGCACAAGCTGCTCAATGGATAGAACAAGATCTGTTTAGTGATCCAATGAATATAATAATTATGAATCAATGAACCTATGGAATCGTTGTTCTCAATGATGATATCAACCAAACTGTTGAGTTATTGATGCTAATTTCGAATCTAAATTCTATATTTCACTTCTAGGGCCAGAAATGATAATTGGTTGAAAACACACAATTCAGATAAGTCAATGTCTAGATCTGTTACCAGTGATATAACAAACCATTTGGAATCAATATTGATAGT
>NW_014568339.1:0-588 GCF_000743755.1 Blastocystis sp. subtype 4
CTGCTCCTTTGATATCATCTCCTTTCTTCAATCTTCTCAATCCTTCTTCATTGAATGCTAAAGCACCAGCAGGTAATCGAGCATTACTGAATGCCATTGTACTACTCTTCTGCAATGATAATGAACAAGAGTTCCACATGACATATCTTCTGAATAGGTTAACTGGAAATCACAAGTAATTGACATTTATCCTATCAACTGTGTAAATAGTACATAATTTGCAAATAACTTCTCTACTGAAGGGAGAATGAATGAAAATGGATGAAAGAAGAGAACTGAAAGACGATAGAACTGTGCAACTGGAGACAACACTACTTGGTGCTAGAAGTCATTATTCTTGTTATTATTAGATTCATATTCAAATATCAATCTCCTAAAATCTATCATCAGTAGAAGGGAAGATAGTTGGATTCAATCATCTAAATACTATTCTGATATTGGTAAAAAATGATTTCGTTTGTAGCATCATGAACAGCCAAAGACTCTGTGTTGGAATCGAAATCATCTTCAAGATTGAATCGAGCAACCAGATTTCCATTCAGATAGGCAGCCACTCCTCCAGAATACTTCACTCGAACATTCAACACT
>NW_014568338.1:0-588 GCF_000743755.1 Blastocystis sp. subtype 4
TATGAAAGCGATATTGGCAGTTGCAGAAGCATTGATACAAGCAAGCATTGCAGGAACAGCAGAAACAAAGTGATTATCAGAACATCCAGTGATTAGAAGTATGTTGTTTCCTTCTTTGTATGGTTGAATATGACCTGTGATGACAGAATAAGGAAAGTGATTCTGATAAACAGATCAGATAGTATTATTCCATTCATCATATTCACTGTTTGATTCACACAATGATGTATAGAGTAAGATTATCCAGATGTGAGATATCCTATTGATTTCTCAGACTATTATCAACACATTGAGAACCGATATGAGAGATATGGAGAAGAGAATCCACTTCTTCCTTCATTTGTGAGAATTGGTAGAATAGAAGCATCCAATGGAACAATGTTGGTGATTGGAAGTGATAAGAAACAGTTCTATCCTCTATTAGCAACTATCAAGAGTGCTTTGAATAGTGTTTCATTTGATGCTATCACAACCATCCATGAACAATCTATTCTAATCAAAGAGATGAATCCTCCTCATTCTGCAACTCGATTATCTTCCAAGAAACCTCCTTATCGTCAATTCCGTCAATCTGTGAAAACATTCGAT
>NW_014568337.1:0-625 GCF_000743755.1 Blastocystis sp. subtype 4
CTTTATCAACATTCAAATTCAACATACAATTCTTATTATCATTCAATACACTCTCTTTCAAGTACTCTTTCCACTTCATTCTCCATTCTACTTCATTCACCTTCTCTGATGTTGATTCAACATTATCTACACTCATATTCTTATTATCACTCATTAATCCTATTCAAATAAGTAACAGTTAGCATTTATTTCTTTTTACCTAAAACTGATTCACGGGAATCAATTCAATTCATCAATCTCCTATTGTCTTATCATTGAACATCTATATGAGTAGTATTGAGGCCATCATGTTTGGTAGAGATCAGAGATGAGGCCTCCTTTTTCGCTAACACTGACAATTGTATGACAAAGCATACACCACCAACTGAGCGATAACATTGTTGGTGTTGTTGATAACAGGGCCCAAACAACCAATAGTGGTTTTACTACAACATTGTGCATGAATGCAACCCAATTTCAGAAAGTACATAAAGCATTATCGTTTCCGAATCCATTATCAGCAGCGCATAACTCATGTCCATCTCCTTTTTATTACTCTTTTGCATGTAGTGATATTAGATACTTTGTACTTCTTATATAAGCCAGTCTGAGGCTTCTATGGTTGTGATGTTCAATTGGTCATTGA
>NW_014568336.1:0-586 GCF_000743755.1 Blastocystis sp. subtype 4
GGCCTGTTGTGACTGTTGCTGTTGAGCCGAGTTGTCCATACTCAGAGATGACAGATCCACCATACCTCCATAAGCATCATTACCACTGGCTCCATAGCTGTAATCATAAGCACCAGCAGCACTTGTGTCCGCAGGAGCTGAAGCGACAGCATTTGAGAACATATCCATCAGATCATCCTCTCCAGCAGGTTCAGGCTCTTCAGCCTCCTCACCAAACTCCTCTTCCTCCTCCACAGGCTTCTTTGCAGCCTTCTTCGCAGGAGCCTTCTTCTTGGGCTTCTCCTCCTCCTCGAAGTCATCCTCCTCCACAACCTTCTTAGCAGCCTTCTTCACAGGCTTCTTCTTAGGCTTCTCCTCCTCGAAGTCATCATCATCAGCCACCTTCTTAGCAGCCTTCTTCACAGGTCTCTTCTTTGGACGCTCTTCCTCCTCTTCATCGTCATCATCATAACGAGATGCCTTCTTTGCAGGCTTACGACGAGGACGCTCCTCTTCCTCATCACTCACATCTGTACGACGAGTCGTCTTCTTCTTAGGACGATAATCATCTTCATCATCGTCCTCAAAACGAGGCTTGCGACGAGGA
>NW_014568335.1:0-588 GCF_000743755.1 Blastocystis sp. subtype 4
GATCGTCATGGTGAAGTAGTATCAATCGCTTCAGACATCTACATCAACATCCGTTTGAGTGTGAACGGAAAGGTTTGATCAAGATGATTATTCACTTTGATTGATTCACTTTGTGAAAATGCAAAAATCTATGATTTGGTGTAGTAGGGTGTAGTAGGTAGTGTAGTAGCTTACAAAGAAGTAGGCTACTACACTTAAACCCTCATAAACTGGCTTGTTTATGGGGATATTCTTTATATTATGAGGGTTTAAGTGACTTATTTATGAAGGTGTAGTAGGTGTAGTAGGTGTAGTAGCCTGTTTTTCAATTTTGCAAAAGATTTTTGGTAGAATTACTTTGTAGTAATTATTTTGGAGGCTACTACACTACTACACTACTACATCCTCATAACAAGTCAGTAAAACCCTCATAACAATAATCAAATCCTCATAAATGAGCCATTTTATGAGGGATTAAGTGTAGTAGCCTACTTCTTTGTAAGCTACTACACCTACTACACTTCACTTTTCACAATAATCACAAAATCTCATTATTGATGATAAAATAAAATCTTCTTGATAATAATCATGATTATGTTTATTCACTTT
>NW_014568334.1:0-583 GCF_000743755.1 Blastocystis sp. subtype 4
GACGTCTCTTCTGTCCAGCTTGGTCGAACCAAGTCTTCACACGACGATCCCAATCCTTCTTGAAGTGGGCATTAGGCAAAACGTTGTTATGCTTCATTTTCTACAGAAAAATGAGTATTATCAATTCATTAGTCTGAGTGAAATCATTTCTTACACTTAATTGCTGTTACAAGGACAATTCCTATCGATTCGATTTGAAAATAGGTAATCCCCGTGTTTTCGATAACAGCTTTGTGTACAATGATTGACAATAAACTATCTCACACATTGCATTTCACATAAGCACCAGAAAATCACAGAACGTTTGAGGTTTGAGGTTTGGATTTGGTGTAATGCTCTAGGAACGACGATGCAAATCTTCGTGAAAACGCTTACTGGAAAGACCATCACTCTCGATGTTGAGTCCTCGGACACCATTGAGAACGTGAAGGCTAAGATTCAGGATAAGGAGGGAATTCCCCCAGATCAGCAGCGTCTGATCTTTGCTGGAAAGCAGTTGGAGGACGGCCGCACTCTTTCTGATTACAATATTCAGAAGGAGTCAACTCTTCATCTGGTGCTTCGTCTGCGTGGAGGAGGTAAG
>NW_014568333.1:0-583 GCF_000743755.1 Blastocystis sp. subtype 4
TTCTCTCAATCACAGTCTGATTCACAGCACTCAGAATTGTCACTGATTCCTGTTCATCATCAGGATTGGAATAACCATAGATATCAAAGCCCCAAGAAGAAATACTAGGATAACCTAGAATGTTGAATGAGTTCCATTTGCTTCCTTCCAGATTATCAACAGTCCATTCAATATACGTGCCAATCGTGTTACGAAGAATACTAATAGTGTAAGGATCCAGATCCATGATTCCAACAACAGTACCATATTCTAGTTCAGTAGAAGGAGTGAAGAATAGGAATCAACAACAGTAGAACAGTCTTCAACTCCAAATACTCCAGTAGCATCAAACACAACAGGATCAGAAGAAGAACCACTCAAACCAATCTCGAAACTGAATACATTAGTACCTTCCTCAATTCCAGCTGTTGACAGAATCACATGGAACTTCGAGAATACACTAGCATCATGATCACTCATTCATACACTCAAAGAATCGAAATCATCTTCAAGATTGAATCGAGCAACCAGATTTCCATTCAGATAGGCACCCACTCCTCCAGAATACTTCACTCGAACATTCAACACTTGGTAATCATTCACT
>NW_014568332.1:0-579 GCF_000743755.1 Blastocystis sp. subtype 4
GATTGATGAATAGACTTGCCTTCACTCACTTCACTCAATACTACATCTGGTAGTAACTCCTTCTTATTTCCTCATCACATTACTCTTTATGGTATTTGTAGTATAGAGAAATGAGTAATAGACATGCCAGCACTCACTAATGTTACTCTTCCTAAAGCATTCAATGACAAGAATGATGTTTCAACGAACTGTGAGAAAGATGGAATGAGTTGATGATTAGGCAACATTGGTGAACTGGCTGATTTGTTCCCCTCGTACTGTGTAACAGAGTGTTGGGGTGCTGTTCCTCTGAATGTGGAAGTAATTACAGTTGGCGATGGCATGTGTAATGGAACAAATGATCGAATTGATTTGAGCAAGTATTTCAACTTGAAGAATGTGTCGATTGGTAATGATTGCTTCTTCTACCAAGATGTGTTGAATTTGACTGGCTTGCATTCATTGGAGCGAGTGATGATTGGAGAGAATAGTTTCACAAAGAAGAAGAACTTTTTTGGGAATAATGCAAATCGTAAATTGTATGTGAAGAATTGTGATGCATTGAAGGAGTTGAAGATTGGTCGCTATTCATTCTCTGAT
>NW_014568331.1:0-579 GCF_000743755.1 Blastocystis sp. subtype 4
TTGTTCTTGTATAGTAGTTCATTCTATTAACTTTCCAAAGTAAAATCCACATCATTTGATTGTTCAATTCTTAACCTCTAGAACACCTCAATCCTTAACCTCTATTCACATCACAATACTTAGCATTCTCATCTACAGGAATTGAATAATGTCCCCATGCTAATGTATGAACATTATCTTCACAAACATATCGTTTATTATCTAATGCTGTAAACATGATCTTCTTTTGTTTCACTGTTGATATCTTCATTCCTCGATTATTGATACGACTAAACTCACCTACCATTTTTGCATCCACCTTATTCTC
The DNA here is from genome assembly GCF_000743755.1 of Blastocystis sp. subtype 4. Lineage (NCBI taxonomy): Eukaryota > Bigyra > Opalinata > Blastocystidae > Blastocystis > Blastocystis sp. subtype 4. Next base: position 308 of record NW_014568331.1, read on the forward strand.
AGGGAATAATGTCTTCTTATACAACTCCATATTCTTCACACACACATTCAATCCATTTACACACATACTTCTAGGTACTCCTTTAGCAGCATTATGAACAACATCCTTTTCATCCACAATACAATACATCTTAGGCTTTAATCCAGCAAATTCAACAATTCGATTCCCTTGGTGTTCATCCTTGAAGATAGGTCCAGGTACCTTCTTATTCAAATTCACAAAACTATCAAATGAACCAAATTCTCTCTTATCAATATGTTCATTATAATACT
>NW_014568330.1:0-579 GCF_000743755.1 Blastocystis sp. subtype 4
ATGAGTCAATTACTCACACAATTCAAACTTGATTATGGTAAGTACTTTGATCAACCACCTGATCCTAGAGAATCAACTCCATCAACAGCTGATCCACATAACATATTCAACTTTTCCAATCAACTACGTGATGACTTACAACCAACTAATGGATTAGCACCAAAGACAACAAATCCAAATAGTGAGAAAGTATCTGATATCGTTTCAGACATAAAGGACAAAGCAATGAAATCAACAAATGAAAGCAAGTTTGAAGGAGCTGAAATTGGTGGAGGATGGATGATGTGAAGACAAATCCTGATGTAGTTGTTGAACAGATCAAAGAAGCAGCTCAATCAATTCCAGATCCTAAGTCTGAAGGATCTGGATCTGTAGGATCAGTTCCAAAAGTGAATACAGAACAAGCTGGAGCACTTTCATTCAGTAACAGTAGATTACCAGCAGGATCTTTAGCATTCAATGAAGAAGGATTGAGAAGATTGAAGATTCAATGAAGAAGGATTGAGAAGATTGAAGAAAGGAGATGATATCAAAGGAGCAGGAGCAGTAACTGCAGCTCTTGTATCATCTTTGATTGCA
>NW_014568329.1:0-575 GCF_000743755.1 Blastocystis sp. subtype 4
TTTTTGGATCGTGCAGATAATCAACAATTTCCTGAAGCGATTCCTTCGCCTCTTCCTGTCCAGCAACATTGGAAAAATGCACACCTGTCTTTTCATTTGCCACATAAACTTTAGCATTTGCTTTTCCGAACGACATGGCATTGCCCATATTTCCAGGTAGCCCGCTTTTTTTCTTCATCCAGTTGAAAATCCACATACCGACCAATATAAAAACAACCGTCGGCAGCACCCAGGATACAAGAAAATAAAGTAAGGGATTCATTTCCGTCGGAATCGTGGCAGAAAATTTTACTCCGGCTTGCGTCAGTTTTTCACGAAGATATTGTCCGTCATCCGGCCAGATCCCCGTTACATAATAATGAGTTTTTCCGTTTTCATCAGATGCAATAAACGTAATCTCGCCTTCAGATTCATCGTATGCCGCTTCTGCGACCTGCCCCGCATCTATCATTTCGAGAAAGTCATTATACCGTACTTTCGTTACAGGCGTACGATAAATCAAAGGAAATACAAACGTATTCAATAACAGCAAAATTATAAAAACGACAATACAATAATAAATAATGGAATGAGAA
>NW_014568328.1:0-572 GCF_000743755.1 Blastocystis sp. subtype 4
ACAGTGTACGTTGTCAATTCCTGTACACTTGTGGGAACACCTGAGATTTCTCCAGTCTTCTCATTCAGACTCAATCCATCAGGAAGGAACACTCCAGTATCAACATACCAACGATCAACAAGATTTCTTACCAAAGGAACTCTTGTAGTCACTTGTGTACCCATCACAAAGTTATAAAGAGATTGAGTGTAACGAGCATTAACTGGAGGCTTCATAGTACATTTATCAGTCTTGACAGGTCCCAACACACCTCCAGAACACTCACGATATGAATAACCTCTGTAACCAGTCTCACAAGAAGAAGGAGAGATTTGACCTTCACCCACTGAAGGATAGTTGTCAATAGCAGGACACACAGCTCCTGAAGCCTTACAATAGGCCATATGAATAGAACCCAAAGTCGTTCCTGTAGTGCCAGTCACAGTAACCTCCCATCGATATCTGCGGAATCCAGCCAGAGCCACAGGAACAGGAATCTGAGGCTTTGTTCGAGAAGTCACAGTCTGATCAATAGCACTCAAAATTGTTACCGGTTCATTGGTAGTGTCATCAGGATTGTAGTTAGCAATGAT
>NW_014568327.1:0-572 GCF_000743755.1 Blastocystis sp. subtype 4
GTAGGTTGACCCAACAAGTCCTTTGGCAAAGCTTCAAAGAGCATGCAACTCACAGAAATGTATTCGTGCTGGAGGCAAGCATAACGATCTTGATGATGTGGGCAAGGACGTGTATCATCACACATTCTTTGAGATGCTTGGCAACTGGTCATTCGGGGATTACTTTAAGAAAGGAGCAATCGACTTTGCTTGGGAACTCTTGACTCAGGTCTATGGTTTAGATCCTTCTAGATTGTGAGAATCGGTAGCGAGAATTCATTGTAGATATGCTACTTATTTCGAGGGTTCTGAAGCTGATGGAGTGGAGTGTGATACTGAAGCCTATGAAATCTGGAAGACACATCTTCCAGAAGATCATATCCTGAAGGGAAACAAGAAGGTATGATTGTTTGGAGGGATTGATAAAAGGATAACTTCTGGGAAATGGGCGAAGTGGGTCCCTGTGGTCCATGTATTCGATATGATCATATCATTGATATATAGGTTCAGAGATTCATTATGATCGTATTGGAGGCCGAAACGCCGCATCTCTGGTGAATAAGGATGATCCGAATGTCATTGAAATCTGGAAT
>NW_014568326.1:0-571 GCF_000743755.1 Blastocystis sp. subtype 4
AGAAGTAGGGAATGATCCTCTAGCAGCTTGAGACCAACCTGATGTATCATCACCAAACCAATTGGTAGGCACTTCACCCATCTTATAATACCATTGTTCGGAATGATTGATAGAAGGACGACGCAGGTAATGATGATGAACATTACCTTGATTTGTATCATATCGTCCCTTCACAACCATCTCCTCTTCACCTCCAGGCAACATGTAATACAAATAGAAATACGAATCAGACATCCAATAGGTGAAGGTAGAATAGAATGAAACATCAAATCTGTCAACGGAGAAACAGAGATAATGAGTCCAATCAGTACTAGCAATATGAGAATGACCATATTGTACTTCATAGAGGATTTCATCATTGGATGAATCACGAATTCTGAAATACTCATTCTGAGGATTAGTCTTGTAAGTTCGAACAATCTTATAGAGAGTTTCAGAACACTCAGTGAATGTGATAATCAAGACTCCAGTGGCAGCAGGAGTAGCAATAGCAGAAGAAATGGTGTATGTTTGAGTACCAGTTACAGTTGATATTCCTGAAATCTTACAAGTATTAGGATCCAGAGATACT
>NW_014568325.1:0-570 GCF_000743755.1 Blastocystis sp. subtype 4
ACTATTACGAAACCATATTGCCAAGTTCCTGCATACAGATGATATGAGCTTTCGAGAATACATGGCAAAGATTTATCACTTTAGATCAAGTGTTTGTTAACAATGAGTAAGGGCGAACAATGATAAGCCCATAACAGATTATACTGTCTTCTGAATACTGAACGAAGCAGAAATCATAGGATACAAACATAGAGCTGTATCACGATCATGTAAAGTGAAGGAGTGTCCGCTATCAAGAATCGTTTAAATGAAACTTAACATTACGATCAAAGCACTGATCTCTATCCGATTCCTTCTGTCCTACCCCAATCACATGCTACCATAAGACAACAAGTAGTTCTGCAACGATACCCATTTTATTACGATCTCATTAATACGATCAGATACTTAGTATCTGCTGCAAACATGGGTATAGTGAATACTATTCTCTGTTTCTTCCAAGAAATACAATAACAAAGATGTTTGCTCATTATGACCACTGAACGCACATAGATTGTTCGTTCATTATCTCTATCAGGACTGAATATGATTGCTGATCTTGATGCGTGGATCGCAAAATTGAGAGAGAAA
>NW_014568324.1:0-569 GCF_000743755.1 Blastocystis sp. subtype 4
CTCAACATTCTTGAATACAGTGACTGAAGAATCATAAGTGAAGTTAGGAATATCAGCCAACACATTATCAGCAAACAGATCCAGAGATTGAATATACCAATAACAAGAAGAAGAATCACCAGTACCAAAATCCTCAAACTTGAATTGATTGTAAGGAGTATTGTTAGGGAAATAGATTCTTCTCTTCTGACCAGCAAATGAATAAGTGAGACCTGACACATCAGTTAGAAGTGTCCATTCATCTGTTCCCAAGTTACGACCATACAACTTGAATTGGGCTACTGTTTGGATACTCATAGATCCAGTGTAATAGTTCTGAATCTGAACAGAACTAATCCATTCACGACGATTGTTATTGAAGGTGAGTATTAGAGAGTTTGGTGAGCATGTACTACTGTATATGTTATTTCCATAATACATATCAAATGGATTCGTTGCAGTTCCAGAGATTCCAGACATACTTGCAGTGTATTCCCAGATATGAGATTCAGATTGTTCTGAAGGCATCAAACGAACAACTGCATCGAAATAGGATGTGGTGTAACTGTCAGCAATAGCAACAATCGCAA
>NW_014568323.1:0-569 GCF_000743755.1 Blastocystis sp. subtype 4
AGTCGTCCTCAAGATCCAGAATGGCCATGAGAATAGTGACTACATCAACTGATGATACAACAGGAATAATGATTGTTTGTTTGATAGATTCCTCACAATCTGTCATTACTTGAAGTCATGTATTTCATTGATTATCATCAGTAGATAATAAGAAACAAAATACCAATTTAGTATCATTTCACAAAGAAACCAATAAAAGGATGACTGTTTAAAATAATTCTTCATTCAAACTCAACACAATATATCCAATTTGTAATCCATGAAAAACAATCACTCTGGAATAGTGTTATTCGAGTTGATTTCATCGACAATCACTTGAAACATGTGTATCGAGGAATCAAAGTGTATCTTCGAGAAGTTCCTCCTATCAAGCAGAATATAGCAGTGTATATATGCTGTGAAACAAGACTTGGCAATGAAATGAGAATGGTTTACATAGACACGATTGAATGTTTATGCTGATCCAATACATCTACGAATTGCTCATTTCAGAAGAGGATTGAGAAATGGAAAACCCTCCTTGTATTCAAATCATAGTTATTACACACAACAACTAAGGAAGACAATCC
>NW_014568322.1:0-566 GCF_000743755.1 Blastocystis sp. subtype 4
AATGAAGGAGAAGAGGTCAAAGAACCAGAACGAAAGAAGGCTTGGTAAGTGAGTTTATTTGGGTTTGAAGTGTTTGTTTGATTAGTCAAAGGATTGTGTGATGTATTCTTGATGATTGTGAGAGGTAATTCGTAGGGTATAGCTGTGACTAAGATTAACAAACAAAAGAAATGTGTATGAGATTATCCCTACATACATTAATGCTTGCAACAAACAACACACACAACTTAAAGAGTTCTCATGACAGACGTTTCTCCACACTCGCACTCACACCTTCCTTCTACAGAGAAGCACTCACACATCTTCGTGTTCCATAGGCCCTTACTGACAAACTTTGTATCACATCGCTGGAATCCAGTTTCGAAGTAATAGTTACTCACCTCCTTTTCCAATGGAGTTGATCCATTCACAAAGGCATTCGTATCCACATTCAGGACGTAACTCTGGTTCGACTGTAATCCTCCTTTCAATCGAATCTCACAAGTTGTCTGTAAGCAATGAATCTGGTCACTAGGAACCAGAATCAACTCATTGTCGCCACTCAACAAGGTCACAGCACCTTCACT
>NW_014568321.1:0-565 GCF_000743755.1 Blastocystis sp. subtype 4
GATTCAATGCCCATTTACTGAACAGAAGCTTATTAAGTGAAGGAAGCTTAAGAACGAAAGAATTGTTTTGTCAATAGAAGACAGAAATCAAGTACTGTGTTGTATTATATAGACAGATACAATGCAAGAGTTGAATGAATTGATTGTTTATTGTTGACAAACTTGAATTGTGGAAACATGAAGAATGAACAAGAGAACCAATATGCTTCAATCTACTATAATGACAAAGACATTTCCTAATGCACCAATATGTAGTGACACACAATAGCTAGATTCTCTTAATGGAATAACATACATGATTCAGACTGATTTGCAGAATTGAATTATCTCCATCAAGGAAGAATAATAGGTTAAGAAGAATAATAGGTTAAGAGCATAAGAAGTACTCTGGTTATTGGCACATATTCATTCTCGTTTATCACCTATTGCACTACAGAATGCTTCTCAAAGAAACAGCCATTTGATATTGAAAATGAAAACTATGGAAAGTACTAAAACTGATTACATGATCTTGTTGTGAGATTGAAATGAATAGCAGGAGAATGAGTGACTCGATAGATTCGTT
>NW_014568320.1:0-210 GCF_000743755.1 Blastocystis sp. subtype 4
AAGGAAAGAAGAGATGTTATGGAATTGAGTATTGGAATGATTTGTGAACCCATAATGAAAAAGATAATAAAAAGAGAGTATGTTTAAATATAAGTTGATTTTATAAGGGGATTAAGGGGTAAAGATACTAGTTGATTAATGTTAGTAGAGGGGACAGTGGTTGCTTAATGTAGGTTGGATTGAGTAATGTGAGTTGGTTTGAGTAGGGTA
>NW_014568320.1:220-563 GCF_000743755.1 Blastocystis sp. subtype 4
GGGAATTTAGTGAAAATGGGGGAGGTTGAAAAAAGTGGGTTTAGGGTAGAAATAGTGGTTAAAAGTGGTAAGGAGGGAGGGTAGAAATAGGGGGTAAAAGTGTCATGGTAGATGTCAGAAATAGGGAGTAAAAGTGGCAAGGGTAAGGGTAGAAATAGGGAGGAAAAGAGGCAAGGGATAGGGTAGAAATAGGGTTGGAAAGTGGCAAGGGTAGATGTCAGAAATAGGGTAGAAAGGTGGCAAGAGGTAGGGTTGGAAGGGGGGTTGAGTTGGAAAGTGGCAAGGGTAGATGTCAGAAATAGGGTAGAAAGGTGGCAAGAGGTAGGGTTGGAAGGGGGGTTGA
>NW_014568319.1:0-563 GCF_000743755.1 Blastocystis sp. subtype 4
CTGGAAACAGTGGTTGAACTCGTCGATTCGGCTCCAAGGTTTGTAAAAGTTCAGCCTATATTCATACGTCATATCTGTTCCTACAAGAATACAACCCACCGACCAGATGTCAATCTCAGCATTGTAATACTGTTGGAGGAGAATCAGCTCAGGAGCACGATACCAACGAGTTACAACATGTTGCGTTAGCTGACGCTCAACCGAGGTCTTATCACCCCATACTCCAGCTCGGGCAACATCACTCTACTCATCACTTCAATCATACCACAACTACTTTTGTTTCCTTAACTTCTTGATATTGGTAGTTCATTTGACGAGCCAAACCGAAATCAATGATCTTCAGCTCACATTTACTGTTTATTAGAATATTAGATGGTTTCAGATCTCTGTGAACGATATTAGCACTCTGCATATACAGAAGACCGCAAAGAAGCTGATACGTAACATACTTCACATGTTTCAATCCCCAGCCAGAAATCTTCTGTGCATTCTTTACAATACGGGACAAGTCCCATCCTCCATATTCTTGAATAGTCCACAGATTCTTGAACGTATATTCATCA
>NW_014568318.1:0-560 GCF_000743755.1 Blastocystis sp. subtype 4
ACCTGATGTATCATCACCAAACCAATTGGTAGGCACTTCACCCATCTTATAATACCATTGTTCTGAATGATTGATAGAAGGACGACGAACATACACATTGTGAACATTTCCTTGATTCGCATCATATCGTCCTTTCACTACCATCTCTTCTTCACCATCAGGAAGAATGTAGTACATGAAATAATATGAACCAGGGTACCAGATAGTCGTTGTGGAATAGAATGAAACATCAAATCGATCAACAGTGATACAGAGATAATGAGTCCAATCTGTAATGGATGTATGTGAATGACCTGATTGAATCTCATACACAATGTTATCATTGGATGAATCACGAATTCTGAAATACTCATTCTGAGGAGTGAATTTGTAAGTTCGAACAATCTTATAGAATGCCCCAGAACACTCAGTGAATGTGATAGTCAAGACTCCAGTGACAACAGGAGTAGCAACAGCAGAAAAAATGGTGTATGTTTGAGTACCAGTTACAGTTGATATTCCTGAAATCTTACAAGTATTAGGATCCAGAGATACTCCATCAGGAAGGGCAGGTGAGATTG
>NW_014568317.1:0-559 GCF_000743755.1 Blastocystis sp. subtype 4
GTGTTTGAAACAAAGAATCAATCTGTTCACGATGAAATCATAATTGACACTCAAACATCCTCAATGAAGGATAAATCTCCAAAACACTTTCATTTCATCTTTTGATATGTCTTTGTGAATGATTGGATATTTCAAACACTCTTATTCACTTCTACAGCAATATCGAGCAACTGCTGGAGTAATCTGATAACTCTGAGTCTATTTCTAATGAATGATAATAGACTGATTCCATTTCTTTATCAGATATGAAACAACTGAATCACAAAGAAGAGCATTGTGAACAAACAATCATTAATACATGCCTGATACTATTTCTGAAATGAATATGCAACTCTCTAGAATGGTTTGGTTTCTATCACTAGCATTATCATCTCTGGTCCTTTACCAAATACAGTTGTTGTTGTATCTGAATGATCAAGAGATTATCTCTATCTCTTCTCGGACAGTGAATGTATCATTTACATTGTACTATTGAAGGATCATTATCATTAGAAACACATATCCTGTTGATGAGGAGCAATTCGTATGTGCTGAACGAAATGCTAATGCCACCTCACAC
>NW_014568316.1:0-559 GCF_000743755.1 Blastocystis sp. subtype 4
GCGAACAAACGATTGTTCTATTATCATGAACTCAAGAAATCAGATATGACTCCAGAACAAGTCAATCAGATTGTTGATACACCAAAGATCACTTTCTAAACAGAATTAGTCAAAATCAACTATTATTTCTTTCAAACAACAATAATCTTTCCTGAAGTGAAGGAGCCATTCCTCCCACAAATGTCACAGTATCATCAATGGTTGTTAGTGGAAGTCCTGCTGCAGGAGAAGAATATTGAACCAACAGACGAGGACCAGGGTAAGAACCACGGAAATACAATTGCATCAAATGATGACCAGTTGTGAGATAGATGGTTGCATTCTTCATTTTACTTACAGAGGCATAGATCAGTGGTGTAGTTGCTGTATCAAAGTACAGTATCACTGATGCCATACAAGTGATATGGACAGCTGAAGGACCAATATTCAGATATCCAGTTACACTTACAGAGAAATAACCACCAATTCGATCATCCAGACCAGGCCATGTATGTTTCAATTCCTTCACATCATACTTATCTTCCAGATCCAATGTCTTCAAATTGGAACAGGATTCTCC
>NW_014568315.1:0-559 GCF_000743755.1 Blastocystis sp. subtype 4
AGAAGAATGAAACAGAGTGTGAGAAATAGAATGAATGAATAGTGAATCGATGAAGGGATGAGAATCATAGCGATTAGAAAGAATGAAATGAATAGAAGTTGGCTTTCAGCATGGGTTATGGAAAAAGAATGAATAGAAGTTGGCGTTCAGCAATATATACAGTCTGAGTTGATAATCATGACTCTTCAAAGTTTATTCATTCTGCAACATATTATTCTAGTAGCACTCCACCGTTACTATTTACATTGTTTGTAATCAGAATCAAATAGTGACAGTATAGGATCATTAGGAATCCCATAGGAATAGTGAATAATGAGATAATGAGAGATTGATGAATTGAATTGATTCCCGTGAATCAGTTTTAGGTATCATCCAATAGAAAGATCAATAGATCAGATTTGAATAGGATAAATGAGTGATGATAAGAGAGTCAAAGTAGATAATGTTGAATCAATATCAAAGAAGATGAATGGAGTAGAGTGGAGAATGAAGTGGAAAGAGTACTTGAAAGAGAGTGTATTGAATGATAATAAGAATTGTATGTTGAATTTGAATGTTG
>NW_014568314.1:0-571 GCF_000743755.1 Blastocystis sp. subtype 4
ATGATTTCCTCCAAACCACATATAATAGTTGTGATAACTACCACCACGATCAATGAACTTCAGCACATTAAACACATAGTCTTCACCAGATCGAGAGTCCCATCCCTCATAATCATCTTTCTCTGTATTCATGGCTCCAAACTCCTGGAACCAGCCTTCATTCTCAGTCCAACAACCAGGTTGATCAATGAGAATACGACCACTCTGACCATTATTCTCCAAGAAGCTAGAACAGTCATTTCCATTGCATGCATTGATAGTCAGCTCAGAACTGTCTCCATTACACATCATCCAAGGGACATGTAAATCAAGGGATTCTGCGAATTCTCCACACCAAGNCTCCTTATCTCCATTCCACAGTTCATTTTCAATCTGAGAGAAGATGATAGGACCTCCTCTATCAGCAAAGAAGTCACGAGTGTAATCAGTGAGCACTTTCATCCACTGACCCATTTCACTCTTCCAGATATCGTTATTAGCTCGAAGACGAACACCTTCCAAATAGTTCATCCAAACTGGAATACCACCATTATCCCATTCAGCACAGACATATCTAGAAGTAATTCAAAGA
>NW_014568313.1:0-556 GCF_000743755.1 Blastocystis sp. subtype 4
CTCATGTGTTATCATCTGTTTACATGAATCAGCACCAATCAAATTGTTTTATACATTACTGACACCATTCAGGGTTGTTTTACATCTTGATAACTATACCATCTTCTGTATGTTTAGTTAGTTATGTGTGAATTATTATTGTGAGTACTTTAATACAGTTGTTAGGAGAGAGAGGTGGAAGGTTCGTAGCACCTCTCTTCCGAATCATATAGCCTCTTTGTCTGTTTTCGTAGAACAAACAGTGACGGTATTATTTGTAGAGGCCTGAGGCCGTGCATGTTCTGCGGCATCGAAGGCAGCCTTCGCCTTCGGCTCGGCTACCTTCTTGCCTTGAACTAATGCTAATGGTTGAATAATGAATAATGGTAAAAACAAAGTTAATACAAGAATAACTACCACTAGATGAACGATATATAACTAATTGATTGTCGCTTAAGAGGTATTGATTGCATTCTAATTTACAAAATGTCACATTGGGTTGATCTTGTAGTCGATAGGTTGATGGAAATTGATGAAAACGCATTCATGCAAAGAATGGATGTTATTATCAGATACA
>NW_014568312.1:0-542 GCF_000743755.1 Blastocystis sp. subtype 4
ACTCTGAGCATTGATAGTCACAGACTGGGAAGAAACCCTTTCTGTTGGAGTTCCAGAAATGATACAAGTATCTGGATCAAGTGTCACACCATCAGGAAGTGGTGGAGAGATAGAACAATCAGTATAACCAAACATAGTGGGAACGATGTTGATTACATCATAGTTCTTGTAGAACGAATATTGGTTTTGAGGATAGGATATATTCGTTGGAACAGCCCGATTACAGACAAGAAATTGGAGCTCATGCACATAAATGGCTCCTTCCTGAGATGTTTGAGTATTGAATCGAATCAGAGGGTACTTGGGAAGTGTACTCACTAAATCCCATTGAGCTCATGTACTTGATTCGTAAACTTGTCCAGAAATGAGTATAATAGTATTCCAATCAGATGATGTGGATGTTGCACTCAATCGAAAAACTACTTGGTCCATTTTTCGGGTGTGTATAAGGCCATAAACGAAAAGAGTTGATATAAGGAATAGATCTAGATATCTCGAAAGTGAGTGAACCAGGAGGATCAGAAAGATAAGCTCGAGTGTCT
>NW_014568311.1:0-554 GCF_000743755.1 Blastocystis sp. subtype 4
ATCCACTCACATTTGATTCCAAACAACAGAAGTATCATTCTTCAATACACGAAGACATTTGATATCAGTATTGAAGATGATGAGGAAGTGGGATAACATTGACACCTATCTAACAGAGATATACTTATCAGACATCTATAACTATGACAGAATAAGAATACAATTATACAAGAGATTCAAAGTCAATTGGTTTGGTCAGAGATTCATCGTACCTCCCATCATCTTTACCATATCATCTTAACAAGTATTATTACTCATTGGATACACCAATAGTAGGATGCTAAATGCAGATTAGAGGAGTGATGGGTATAGGTTGTTTAGTACAGTAAGAAGTTTGTTTCTTACAAGTGTTAATTCTTATTCAATATTGTGGATAAGAACCGCATGGTGCAGAATAGGATGAAGCAGAGGGATCGGTGCAATGACGATCCGAAAAACTCACATCTAATGTTTTCTTTTTCGGCAACAACAGCACATCACAGAAAGGATTCCCTTAGGATTGATTGATGGTTTGTATCTGTTAAATCAAAATAGTGACAAAAATGGTCATTATC
>NW_014568310.1:0-553 GCF_000743755.1 Blastocystis sp. subtype 4
TTCAACATTCTATTCTCCATCAGTGACAGTCTTCAACAATTGGGATGATCTCTTTGTGAAGCTTCAAACCACCAATTTGACAGAGAAGTATTTGTTGCGAAAGAACGAAAATGATGCCATTAAGAAGAACAATATCAGAGAATGGAAACGGATATTTGATTTGATTGAAAGGAATCGAGAAATGCCACCATCTTATGAAGAAGCCCTAAAGAGATTTGGAGTGAAATCATTTGTTTAGAATCCTATTGATTGTTTGTTGATAATCAGTCTAATTATCAACATTTGAATATAAGAAATACCTGTATCTCATACAAGAATTGTTTCAGTTCACCTTATTTCGATTCTTCAGTAATTCACGCTATTCAAATACAAATTCAATCTCAGTTGCATCATATTGTGTTCAAAGAAAAAGAATGGAAGAATGAAAGATGAGTCATATGATTAGAAGATCAAGACGGGGAAATAGTCAACTCAACAGTGTGATGACTTTGATTATCAATATCACTGAGCATTCAAGAGTTTCATTCATGATTCTTTCACATTTCATGCTCCT
>NW_014568309.1:0-553 GCF_000743755.1 Blastocystis sp. subtype 4
CACATTCCTCTGACATAATCTTCTTTCTGTCCTTCAGATAATTCGGTCCACGGATCTTGAAGTTCTCTCCTGTCAATCCTATCCAACAATCCTCTCCTTCCACTGGATCATCTGCCTATTCATCATCATTCCATCAGATATTCACAATCTTCCAGTGTGTGGGATACTTCTCCAAGTCGAAATAGGATTTGGGATAAACACCAGATCTAACATCCAACGGAGTGACTTCAATGGTCGTTTCTCCTTCCTCTTGAGCAATTTCTTCACGTTTCTTGAGGATTTGATACTCCTCTATGAACAACAATCCTCAACAATCATACCTTCAGTCAATTCGACGGGTGATTTAGGTTCCTCCTATGTTTAATTCATTATCACATATAATACCATAATACTGTCTTCAGTTGTCAATCATTATCCTCAAATGTTCAGAGGGTTTTGATTATCAAATGATGAGTTACTAAACAAACATCCATCAAATCGCAATCATGCCTATCACTCTTCATCCGAAGCCTCTGATCCAGATTCTTCTGCAACAGCCTCTCCTGAAAGTTGT
>NW_014568308.1:0-552 GCF_000743755.1 Blastocystis sp. subtype 4
CTGATGGAGTATCTCTGGATCCTAATACTTGTAAGATTTCAGGAATATCAACTGTAACTGGTACTCAAACATACACCATTTCTTCTGCTATTACTACTCTTGCTGTCACTGGAGTCTTGACTATCACATTCACTGAGTGTTCTGAAACTCTCTATAAGATTGTTCGAACTTACAAGACTAGTCCTCAGGATGAGTATTTCAGAATTCGTGATTCATCCAATGATAACATTGTGTATGAAATACAATATGATCATTCTCATCCTGCCAGTCAAGATTGGACTCATTATCTCTGTATTTCTGTGGATCGATTTGATGTTTCATTCTATTCCACCTCTACCTATTGGATGTCTGGTTCATATTATTACATGTACTATGTTTTCCCTGGAGGTGAAGAGGAGATGGTTCTGAAAGGACGATATGATGCGAATCAAGGCAATATTCATACTCACTATCTTCGTCGTCCTTCTATCAATGATTCAGAACAATGGTATTATAAGATGGGTGAAGTGCCTACCAATTGGTTTGGTGATGATACATCAGGTTGGTCTCAGG
>NW_014568307.1:0-551 GCF_000743755.1 Blastocystis sp. subtype 4
TGATTTTGATGTTTTAGTAGTATACATTCCAAAAGCTTTTAGTAAATTCAGAAAGTCGGAGAGTATTTCGCTTGACTTTGATCTGCATGATTCATTGAAATTGTATGCAACAGATAAAAATGTGACATTGCAGTTTATTGAAGAAAGGTCTGTAGTTTCTGCCGATAAGTGTAAAGTGCTTTGGGGGTTGTCTACCGCTATTTATGCAAAAGCGGCGATGGGTGTTTTGTGGCATCCTCAAGTGATCGACGACAGTACCGCTTATGTTGGTGTAAGTTATGCTATTTCAAAAGAAGATGGGGTTTGTATAGGTTGTAGTCAGTTGTTTGATTCGACTGGTACCGGAATGCGAATGTTGTTAAGGAAGATAAGATCTCCTAAATATGCAGGGAAGAATCCTTATATGGGACAAGAAGAGGCAAGAAATATGATGCTTGCCTTACGTGAGGAATATTATCGTTGTAATCCTACAACTAAACTGGATCGAATTGTCATACATAAAACTACTCCATTTATGAATTCAGAGATTTTGGGCTTTTTACAAGCTTTTG
>NW_014568306.1:0-550 GCF_000743755.1 Blastocystis sp. subtype 4
TGTTTCTAGAACCTTCGAAAAGAATAAATGGAAAGTCACAACACCTTCTGGAAATGATCCATCCTATTCTTCGTTCATCAGTTCATCTCTCCATATCTTAAGAACCAGGAATTCAAATCAGTTTTCTGGGTGTAGAGAAAGATAACTGTTGAATGAATGAGTCAATGACTTGATTATGACAAGATTCGTGATGATATCATACAATGTGACAATACTTGCTTCTCATTGATACTCTTATTCTCTTTCAATAACCATTATTCACTGCTCCATTCGACTCATTCTCAACTGACTAATCAACAAAGATGGATAACACTGGATACAAGGATACTGATCTCAATCAAATGATGAAGAATGAAAGGTGATTACAACATACTATCAATAGATAAACTATTCAAAACAAAAGAATATAAGTTGTATGACTATTCTTGTGGCACACAATAATGATATATAGAAACAGATGAATGAAGTGGTTCAATTCCAAATGCATATCCAGCAATTCCTCCATAATTGGCATTTGTTTCAGAAGAAGTCATTGGAAGTCTGAGTTGGA
>NW_014568305.1:0-576 GCF_000743755.1 Blastocystis sp. subtype 4
TTATCAGTCAGTCAATCATACTTGAACTATGCAATTCTCTTACCTCTTCAAATGGTTTATCTCTGTATTCCATCTCAATTCCTTCTTCACTCAGTGATGGAATGTCTAATTCAAATTCAATCATCAATCATCACTCTCCAATATCACTTTCACTATGTACCTGAAATTGTCACCATCTCCTTTGATTGAAGTCAGGGAAGGAAGATCTTATCAATCATTATCAAGATCATTCATACTCTTCATTATCAATTCATTCCTTTCAACCCTATATTCATCACTATCAAGTGCCCATGTCCCAAGAGTGATGGATTGAAGTCGAACCAGATCTCATTAATTAATCAGTCAATCATTCATACTCTCAAATACTATCCCATGACACCGATAGAATACGCTCTTATCCAATTGAATGGATATGAGAGAAGGAAGATTCTTCAATTCAAATGATTCATACCAATAGAATGAATTACAACCAATATTGATTTGTTTCAATTGATCACAATTCATTATTACACATGAGCTTCCTTTTCTAGTATTATCATGGAGAGTAAAGCTCCCCTCTTCAATGATCAAACTCTC
>NW_014568304.1:0-550 GCF_000743755.1 Blastocystis sp. subtype 4
TGCAATCAAAGATGATACAAGAGCTGCAGTTACTGCTCCTGCTCCTTTGATATCATCTCCTTTCTTCAATCTTCTCAATCCTTCTTCATTGAATACTAATGATCCTGCTGGTGATCTACTGTTACTGAATGAAAGTGCTCCAGTATAAGCTAATAGTTCAAAGTGTTCTTGAATGCTGTGAATTGTGAAGGAGAATGAGAAGTCACTTAAGAATACTTAATGAGATCGAATTAATAATAAGAATGGTGAAAATGAAGTGAAAGAGCAAGATTCAGAAGAATTGAAGTCAGATAGTATGGATCCTACTCATCATGATATTGAACAGAACAGATATGATATCGTTAGTTGTAATTAACAAAGGAAAGTGAGTAGAAGTGATAGTATTCGATTGATTAGTGAATAATTCTTTTCAATTTCAAAGTAAAGTAAAATGAACAATAGTCTACCATAAAGTCAATTAGTGATAAGTGCTGTTATACCAGCTGGTGAATCTCATGCAGTCATTGATATAGATAAGAAATCATTTCCAGATGATATCGATTTGACTATC
>NW_014568303.1:0-550 GCF_000743755.1 Blastocystis sp. subtype 4
AAAGATCCATAGATTTTCCAAGATCTACCACAAGATCGGCGATTTCCGCCTCTTCTTCGGGTTTGGATACCTGCACAGAGAAGGATGCACTTGCTTTATCACCCTCTTCCGTTACAGTTTCCGCATTGATCACGGCAACACCAGCGCTCTTTGCAGTGATCTTGTAGCCTTCGATCGCCACGATATCCGTATTTTCCGTTGTAAGCACTACTGCATTTTCCGTCTCTTCACCGTTTACCACAACCGTAGGATTCAGCGTATAGGAAACAGGCAAGGGATTTTCTTCATCCGTACCCACAGACGTATAGATTTTTACAGGATCCGATTCAAGATTCAAATGCAAAGCGACATTATTGGATACCGTAACGTCCACAGTATGTTCTTTTAAGTCCACTCCTTTGAACTTTCCGTTGACCTTGATCTGAGCTTCGCCTGCTGCTACACCCGTTACCTTTCCGTCTGTAGCCACAGTCACTTTGCCTGTATCCGTACTCGTGAACTGCAAATCTGCCCCGTCATAAGTCTTTCCTTCATACTCGGCACTCAGACC
>NW_014568302.1:0-549 GCF_000743755.1 Blastocystis sp. subtype 4
CAATCAATATCAATTCACAATTTCAAACACTCTTCTTCAGACAAACAATCAATTCATATATTAAATTCACTTCTATTTCCTTATTCTATTTCACTCTCTCTTTCTCATCTCTATTTCATTCATATGTTATCATATTCACTTCTATCATCAATACTCTTATCAATCTTCAATCAACAATCTTCATTCATTGAATAGAGAGATTCTCAAATACAGCTCTATAACAATCAATTCAATTGAGATAATCATCATGAAATCAATTTGATGAAAGAATGATCATAATATATGTGACTATTAAGAACAGCACCTACTGCTGTTCATCTTTATGGAACCATACAACAGAATAAAGTCTGAATCAAACAATAACAGAAGTATCATTCTTCAGTATTGGAATCCATTCGATTCACATTGAAGATGATGAGGAAGTGGGATAACATCTCAATTCATCAGAATAGGATATGAAGAATGAAATCACATTCATATGAAACAATCATTCTTTCAATCAAATCATCACTTAGATGATGATGTGAGGATAAGAATGTGTTGTTGAAA
>NW_014568301.1:0-565 GCF_000743755.1 Blastocystis sp. subtype 4
CAATAGCAATGATAATGAAACGAATCGGATATCAGGATTACTATTAAGAAGGAATTTTCCCAGAATATTCGCAGCTTCCATCAAATGAGCTGAAGACACCTCCAGTGAGAGAAGAGTACGAACACACTCATATAATACCGTATTCCCTGCGATTGAAGTCGCTTCAGTGCTAGTCACAATCTATCTTTCATTCCTACATCCATCCCAAACACTTGTCACCACATCAGCCACAGCTTCTGTTGCTTCTTTGTCATCTTCTGCCAAGATACTCAGCAAATGGAGCATGTTCACTTGAACAAAAGGATCTGGAACAGAATCCACTGCACACTCTGCCTTGCCATTCCCTGAGATCACAACTCGAAGTCTCTTAATCAAACGAGGAACCAATTTACGAAAACGAGGAATATAATCTGGTGCCAAAGTTAATACAACACCCGTCAACTGGATGGCTACATTATGATGTTAGTAGTAAATGTACCTGATATTAATACACCATGATCATTATCAATCAGAAGAGCAGGAAGCGAACGCACCATGTCTTCAATCATCTCAGGAACAAGAGTAA
>NW_014568300.1:0-541 GCF_000743755.1 Blastocystis sp. subtype 4
GAGTGAGGGAGCCGTTATGAGTGTGTTCCGATTCGGATGGCGATATTGGAAGAAGCATGTTCCGTGTGCGGTATTTTGTCAGTTGATAGGGTTTATCGGGCTTACGATAGACATACTTCTGCCATTGATCGGCGCGATGTTCGTGGATTACATTCTCAATTTTCAGGGAATGAAGAATGACGGGTTGTTTGATTTTTTGCTGAAGTTCGGGGAACCGGAAAGCAAGGAATTATTCATCGTGCTTGCGTGTGTATTCGGAGGACTGGAATTGTTTCGGGAAGGTATAATATACTTACGGAACGTATTATTTCAGTACAATGGGTTGGCGTATGAAAATGAACTTCGGGACATATCATACAAGAAACTTGTAGAGTTGGACAGTTCCACCGTAGCGTCGTATAATACGAGGGATCTTTTGGCGACGTTATCGTCGGATATAATCACGTTTAAAGAAATGTATAGCCGTGTTCTGTTATTGATAGGAGACGGCTTTTTTGTATTGATCGTGACGTGTGTCATACTGGCGATGAACAGTGCGTAT
>NW_014568299.1:0-540 GCF_000743755.1 Blastocystis sp. subtype 4
TACACAACAATCGATTCTCATGATGCCACGACAATCCTTCCTTCATTCATATTACTTGAATCAGTTGAAGTCAGAATATCAGATCCTGATCCAGTTGCTCTCAGAATACCATCATTGTTTTGTTGATTCATTCTCTGTAGAGGAATGGCTTCAGGGTTTAATTGAATTGGAGAATTTGAGTTCATTATTTCTTCTGCATTCTCAGATGTTGGTAAGGGAAACAACAGATCAGCAAGGTTGAGATGAGATTGGAGAATGAGGAATAGAGAAACTAGAATTAGCAAGAGAGTGTGAACAGTGGTCAAATGAATTGGTTCAACAGAAGAAGAACCTTCATGAAGTCTATTCTAAGAAGCTCAAGGAGAAGAAACATGGTAGTGATTCAAGTATTGTAGAATAACACAGGATATGACTTATTTCATAAGAACAAACACACTTCCTTTAGGCCAAAGGACTTGATTCCATTTGTCCATGAACAAGATTAGAATAGAAATCACAAGACTTCAATAACTCTTCATGAGTACCACTAGCAACAATTCC
>NW_014568298.1:0-539 GCF_000743755.1 Blastocystis sp. subtype 4
CTTATACTGGTTGGATTTCAGGTACTGCCACTTCTGAGAGTACTACTCAAACCTACACCATCACTGCTACTAAGATTAGTGGAGGAGATGTGACTGCCATGATAACATTTGAAGTGGTTGTGTGTTCTGGTACTAGAGGATTGATGACTGTTCGATTCAGAGCTGATTCTTATCCTAAGGAGAATTCATGGAAACTGTATCAGGGAAGAGGAACCTCAGGAACTGTTCTTCAATCATTATCTGCATTCCCTGTATCAAGTGCTTATTACTATGTTGATTTCTGTTTGAATGATGGAATCTACACATTCCAAGGATCTGATTCATTTGGAGATGGATGGTCTGTTGGAACTGGTTACACTCTGACTGTTGATTTGGGAGAGATGGAGTTGGATATCATGGAAATGAATAGGGGAACGAAACCGATCTATGTGTCTTCTGTATTCTCAACGTATTTCCCTTTCCAGATTGAATACACAGATTGGAAGGTGATACAGAGTGATGTGTCAAGTGATTGGAATACTGTCAGTTTCGATGATTCC
>NW_014568297.1:0-538 GCF_000743755.1 Blastocystis sp. subtype 4
ATGTCCTTAAACACAATATCTCCCTTACTCGATTCAGGACGAATCCCTGATTGATTCTCAGTATTCACTTCATCCTTATGATCAATCACATCCAAGAAGAGTCCAGCAGACAAACGTGACTTTGCTAGAGACACCAGACAAACGAATGAAGATCCAAAAACGAAAATGGATCTGAGAACAACTAACATGATAGTGAGTACTTCTCCTCCCACCAAACACTTACTACCATCATGATACCAGCATTGTTCAATCTCATTACAGAGAGTTTGACATGTCTCATTCAGAGAAATCAATGTATTGAAACAGACATCCACAGAAGTCGCCCTTATCAAAGAGGAGTTGAGGATAGTGAATACGCTGATTATACATGATCAGTACAGAAATGGTAAATAAGAAACACAAAGCCAAATAGTTGCTTCCTAGCATACCTCCATAACTGAAACCAGATTTGACAATCGAATTGGTCATGCGTTGACGGCATCGTTCCATCTACTTCTCACACTCTCACATCATTCTTACAATCCTATCATATCGTCCA
>NW_014568296.1:0-538 GCF_000743755.1 Blastocystis sp. subtype 4
CTATTCTTCACATTCTGTTTCATTCTTCATTCTACTCTCATTTCTAGTTATCCTTTCTTACTCTATTCAATGTTCATCTAATCAAGATTATGTTAAGATTGCTAAAATCACTGGTGATTATCCTAGTCAAGAGTCATTTGAGATTGTATCTGGTTCTTCTGTTCTATTCACTTCTCCTTCATTCAGTATTAATTATGAAAAATATGTATATGAGGTCTGTTTGAATGCTTCTTCTAATCATATCTACACTCTTATCATGAAAGATTCAGCTAGTCAGGGATGGGTAGGATTATCTTTTGGTGGATGGATTTCAATGAATGATATCAATGATAATACTGTCTTCAAGAACTTCATAAGAAATGGTGTAAGACAAGAGAGTTATCAATTTGGTTTGTATTCTCCTATCAATAAGAATGATGTATGGAAGTATTCTGATTCATATCATTCTCTCTGGAATACCAATTCATTCAATGATAATCAATGGATATCAATCATTCTCGGATCTTCTTCTATCACTTCATACAATACTCAGTACTTC
>NW_014568295.1:0-536 GCF_000743755.1 Blastocystis sp. subtype 4
ATGATTGGATCAGTATAGGATCCAGTTCTATGATACTTGACACTGATATCAGCAAGTAGATCAAGATGAGTGGTGTTGAAGTCAGCAAGAGCATTGAGTATGGATGCGAATAGATACTTGTATCGGATCGAATTGAGAGTGATACATGAAGTGTAGTAGAAGGGATAATGATTTCTATTGTGATTATCATACAATGATCAATTAGATCAATAGAGAGTAGGTTTAATAAAGTAGAAAGTACAGATTGAACCATCTTGTTGGAAGATGAGAAGTAGTATTGATTGAATGTAGATAATGAAATAGATTCTGGAATAGAATGATATCAGAATCTGAATAGAGAACAGTCACATTCAATGTCAACAAATATCGAACAACAGTGAACTTGAATGAAGAAACAACACTGAATTGTTTGGATCCTTGAGTATTGAAATCTAATCGTTCTGTATGATTGTCGAATGAATCATTCTATCATTCATTCTCCATTCACTCTTCAAACTCTCAAGAATCATCAAATCTTATCATTCAATCAATCAATT
>NW_014568294.1:0-536 GCF_000743755.1 Blastocystis sp. subtype 4
AGTTCTATTCATCAACGAATCTATCGAGTCACTCATTCTCCTGCTATTCATTTCAATCTCACAACAAGATCATGTAATCAGTTTTAGTTCTTTCCTTTTTGTTTTTGAAATCTCTCATTATCATATTCATTTGATATGTTTCATTCATACATCATCTTCATCATTCACTTGATTTCATCTCTTCTTTTGCTTCATAGTAGTCTCAAGTACTCATTCTCTATTCCTGTTCAGAGATAGTCTTCAATATGAAGAATCATTAATCTCAACTGATATTGTTTCAATCAGAAAACTCAATCAGAGTATTGTGTTGGGATTTGGAGCAGGTCAAACAGCAAACAGACTGTTTGGAGTTGTAAGTGCAATTGTAATGTCAATGATGTTGAACATTCCTATTGCTTGTAAGCTAGTATCAACAAATGATCAATAGATGGGCCTGATTATCGCTATGAGAACTATCTTGATATTATTGATTGCAATGGAATAGTGAAACAGCATAGAAAAACCACAAAGAGTAGCAAATTGTTTTCAATATCAAA
>NW_014568293.1:0-535 GCF_000743755.1 Blastocystis sp. subtype 4
CTACTGGAGTATTTGGAGTTGAAGACTGTTCTACTGTTGTTGATTCTTATTCTTCTATCAGTTCAACTAGACTGGTATCTGGTACTCTTTCTGAAATCATGGATCTTGATCCTTACACTTATGCTCAGTTACCCAATGACATTGGAACCTATATTGAATGGACTGTTGAGAATCTGGTTGGAAGCAAATGGAACTCATTCAACATAATTAATTATGATGATATCCCTTCTTGTAATTTCACTATCAATGGATATTATCATCCCAACAATACTGCTGAGACACCTATCACTGTTCTGGCTGCTGAGAACACGACAATTACTTCTCGAACAAAGCCTCAAATCCCTGTGCCTATCTCAATGTCCATGTTAAGAGAGTATCGGTGGGAGATTACCAAACCTGGTAGTAGTTATGTCTTATCAATGGCTTCGATTCATACGGCTTATTGTAAGCCTGTGGGAGCAATATGTGCTGGAGAAGGAGCATATCCTTCTGTGAATGAAGGTCAGATGTCTGTGAAGAATTGTGGATATGGATA
>NW_014568292.1:0-534 GCF_000743755.1 Blastocystis sp. subtype 4
TCACATTCTGTTTCATTCTTCATTCTACTCTCATTTCTAGTTATCCTTTCTTACTCTATTCAATGTTCATCTAATCAACATTATGTTAACATCACTAAGAAAACTGGCAATTATCCTAATCGAGAGTCATTTGAGATTGTTTCTGGATCATCTACTCTATTCACTTCTCCTTCATTCAGTTATGCTAAGCAACATTATGTGTATGAAGTCTGTTTGAATGCTTCTTCTAATCATATCTACACTCTTATCATGAAAGATTCAGCTAGTGGGGGATGGTATAATGTTGGATTCATCTCAATGAATGATATCAATGATAACACTATCTTCAAGAACATTATGAACAGATATGTTAGTCAAGAGAGTTATCAGTTTGCTCTCTATTCTCCTATCAATAAGAATGATACTTGGAGATACAGTGATAGTTATCATCCTAACTGGTTTATGAATTCATTCAATGATAATCAATGGATATCAATCATTCTCGGATCTTCTTCTATCACTTCATACAATACTCAGTACTTCAGGAAATCATTC
>NW_014568291.1:0-534 GCF_000743755.1 Blastocystis sp. subtype 4
TCCAGGACATACAGATCCTGTTGCCTTACAATAGGCCATATGAACAGAACCCAGAGTTGTTGTAGTTGAACCAGTATCAGTAACCTCCCATCGATATCTGCGGAATCCAGCCAGAGCCACAGGAACAGAGATCTGAGGTTTTGTTCTTTCAGTCACAGTCTGATCCATTGCACGCAATACTGTGATTGGTTCATCATCTTCATCATCAGGATTGTAGTTAGCAATGATATCAAAGCCCCAAGAAGAGACTGTGGATCCTCCAACCAAGTTGAATGAATTCCATTTGCTTCCAACAAGATTCTCAACAGTCCATTCAATATAGGTTCCAATTGTATTAGGAAGAAGACCAGTAGTGTAAGGATCCAGATCCATGATTCCAGCAAGAGTACCTGAACTGGGATTTGTAGATTCCAGTGAAGAATAAGAATCAACAATAGTAGAACAGTCTTCAACTCCAAATACTCCAGTAGCATCAAACACAACAGGATCAGAAGAAGAACCACTCAAAGGACGATGAATCTCGAAACTGAATAC
>NW_014568290.1:0-540 GCF_000743755.1 Blastocystis sp. subtype 4
CACAGTCAAGGAGCTAGTAGGTTCTCCATCCACTACAAGAACAGGGACCAACTCTACAGCTGTAGTTACTGTGAACTCCGAGAGAGCCACAGCTTCAGACCCAATCTCTCGCACTTCGCATGTGAAGTAATATGTTGTATTAGGAGTCAGAGGCTGGACTATCGTTTCAACAGCATTAGAAGGAGCAAAGGAGAGAGTCTGTGAGAAGGAAGAATGTGAAGGATCTGATACGCTGCAAGTGGCAACAGAGAGATAGGTGAACTGACCTTTCAGAATGATAGCATTGTCCAGAAGCACATCCTCATCCTGATTACTGGTCCAATGAGCCTGAAGTGGCTGAGGATCAACATGGAACTTAAGAGGAGCTGAGGTATAATGACCATTGAAGGCAGAAATCTCAAGATACACAGGTGATGTGACATCAGTCAGATGAAGTACGGGTTCTGAAGTCTCATACACTGCATAGATCATTTGCATATCCTCCTGTGAAGAACGACGAATATGATAGCTGAGAATCATGGAACCTCCAGTGTTCAATGG
>NW_014568289.1:0-540 GCF_000743755.1 Blastocystis sp. subtype 4
CCATTGAACACTGGAGGTTCCATGATTCTCAGCTATCATATTCGTCGTTCTTCACAGGAGGATATGCAAATGATCTATGCAGTGTATGAGACTTCAGAATCTGTACTTCATCTGACTGATATCACATCACCTGTGTATCTTGAGATTTCTGCCTTCAATGGTCATTATACCTCAGCTCCTCTTAAGTTCCATGTTGATCCTCAGCCACTTCAGGCTCATTGGACCAGTAATCAGGATGAGGATGTGCTTCTGGACAATGCTATCATTCTGAAAGGTCAGTTCACCTATCTCTCTGTTGCCACTTGCAGCGTATCAGATCCTTCACATCCTTCCTTCTCACAGACTCTCTCCTTTGCTCCTTCTAATGCTGTTGAAACGATAGTCCAGCCTCTGGCTCCTAATACAACATATTACTTCACATGCGAAGTGCGAGAGATTGGATCTGAAGCTGTGGCTCTCTCGGAGTTCACAGTAACTACAGCTGTAGAGTTGGTCCCTGTTCTTGTAGTGGATGGAGAACCTACTAGCTCCTTGACTGTG
>NW_014568288.1:0-531 GCF_000743755.1 Blastocystis sp. subtype 4
GAATGAATGAAATGATTATTGACTTGAGATGAATGAGATTGAACAATGTGTGCTTTGTTTAGTCATTTGAACATCTCAGTAGTTTCTATGAATGATTTGTGTTTGGGTCAGTTGATGTGAATGATCGTCATGATGAAGTATCAATCATTTCTGGCATCTACATCACATCCAGTTAACATATTCAACAAACAGATTCTACTATGTTTGTATTCATTTTACCTTTTCTACTTGTTTTGCATTATCCAACTATGCTTTCGAATGAATCGATCAAGAGAATCAGCATCTCAATCATTATCAATCAATCAATCATACTCGAACTGTTTAACTCTTGCACACCATTGAATGCACTATTCAGTTGTATTCCTTCATCAGTGAGTGATGGAATGTCTATTTCAGATACAATCATCAATCATCACTCTCCAATATCACTTTCCTTATACAACAGAAATGCAATCCATCTCCTTTGAATAGAGTCAGAGAAGGAAGATCTGATCAATCAATCATCATTATCACTGATACTCTTCATTATCA
>NW_014568287.1:0-529 GCF_000743755.1 Blastocystis sp. subtype 4
AGATACTTACAAAGTTCATATCACTGATTTCCAATCCATTGATTTCTCAAATGCTCATCAAATCAAGAACATTCTAGGGATCGAAGATGATCAAATGGGTGGTATTAACATTGTCAAACAATATCCAGTCAAGGATACGAATAACAAGCTAGTAGTGAGTGATGGTGATAGTACAATTAGCAATGTGGTTATACCAAATGGAAACTACAGTTTCGATGATTATCTATCAATGCTTGAATCCAAATTGAGACTATCAACACCACTTGTATCTGTTGATTATCAATCATCTCCTATTCCTTTCTATTCTTCATTGAATGTCAACAATCAAAACAGAATGATTCAAAATGACTATCAATTCCATTCTTTAGATAAGGTGATAGTACTTCTCAGCAAATAGTATGTAGAATTATTCACTGCACTTCTAAAGCACTGAATCAATCTGGAGACTTTGGATCTCACTGTATTCTTCTTGTATCTCTTCTTCATCATTTCAATATATCCATTCAATCCAATCAAGTATTCATCACAC
>NW_014568286.1:0-528 GCF_000743755.1 Blastocystis sp. subtype 4
CGACGGAATGTGAAGCAATTTCATCACCATGCCGCCGAAGGTGGGCCGTCGGGACGATGCGTCGATCACCATGGAGCAGAACATGATCGACAGGCCGAGGCACATGATTGCGTTGCCGACATCATAGAGACATGCGACGACCGTCCCCGTAGCCCCGATGAAACTCGCCGCGAAGGGGATCGTGAAGTTGCCGATATTGTACGACGGGGAGTTCAGCATGAAGAACACCTTGTCTCCAGCCTCCTTCCTACGGGAAAGCAGCAACCCTACGGACAGCATGATGACGTTGGCCAGGAAGCCCCAAAGCGTGACCGTCAGCCAAGCGGGCTCCAGGACGAATCCGTTGAAGCTCGTCATGATAGTCGCGGGAAGGGTGATGTTCATGACGATTTTCGCCAGAGACCGTGAGTCCTCGGTCTTCAAGACACCCCTGCGCTTGAGAAAATAGGCCAGGACGATCATGAAGAAAAACGAGACGGCCTTGAGGATGATAGCTTCCATATATGATTCCACCTATGGCTAGGGAAA
>NW_014568285.1:0-528 GCF_000743755.1 Blastocystis sp. subtype 4
TAATAATGTGTCATTTACATCAATTTGGTTTGACTGGTTATGAATTCAAACAAACAACCAATTCAAAACAACTCTTGGAAATAAGCAGAATGGGATAAATCATATTCCCTGCTAAATACGGAACATAACTTTCTCTTATTCAACTCGATTCTCATTCATTTCACAAAACAAGAATAGAAGCTTCGAAGAACTGAAGGAATGGTTATCAACCAACATAATGTCGTTTCCTATTGGATAATTGGTTTCAAACCAATCAGATTGTGCACAAGCTGCTCAATAGACGGAGAATAACTGTTTAGTGATCCAATGAATATAATAATTATGAATCAATGAACCTATGGAATCGTTGTTCTAAATGATGATATCAACCAAACTGTTGAGTTATTGATGCTAATTTCGAATCTAGATTCCGCATTTCACTTCCAAGGTCAGAAATGATAATTGGTTGAAAACACACAATTCAGATAAGTCAATGTCTAGATCTGTTACCAGTGATATAACAAACCATTTGGAATCAATATTGATAGT
>NW_014568284.1:0-528 GCF_000743755.1 Blastocystis sp. subtype 4
CATCGCAACGACACTCTCGGGAGTCAGTCGGCCATTTGTTCCTGGACCTTGCGAAATGGACCATGTGCGATGTACATGGAATGATGGTGCGAGGTAGATAGGAAGACGAAAACAATACATCCAGGGTCTAACCGTGAACGAAATGGAGGAATGCAATTACGCCATAATGGCTCATCGCGTTAGATATGCGAAGTGCATCCCCATGACAGCGATGCGACCCATTAGGAGTCTAGACCGCGTGACGCGTCGAATCAATCCTCGTAATGGGAGGAATCCAAATCGAGAAATTGCAATCTTCGATCTTGCGTGAAAGTGTGCATTTTGTCTGGATGAAAATCGCCTCGATTTGTTGCAGGCTTCGGATTCTCTTCTGTTCGTGGATTTGCTATATTTCGAGAGCGTAAATGTGAAGAATGCAACTCACCTTCATTTCATTGTGCGAATCTTGAGTTAGGAAACAAACAAGTATCCTAATCGTCTTTGAGAACGAATGGAAGGCGTATTCGGGTGAAGAGCAGATTGTTGACT
>NW_014568283.1:0-527 GCF_000743755.1 Blastocystis sp. subtype 4
CTCCTTAAACAATGTAGTAAGATGGATATGGAATTGTCTGCGGTTGTAAGAGATGTTGAGGAAGTACTTGCCATCTGTTGTGTTGATGTTGAGACGCTTATAAAGTGTTGAATCAAGTGGTTTGTTAAGGATCTTCTTGATGAGTCTACCATTAATGACTTTGTAGAAGTGTCCATCATCTGGAGTGTAGTAAAGATCGATTGGATCTCCTCTATACTGTGTGATATGTATTGTATTGTCAGGTAAATCAAATGTGTATGGTGTCATAGAGCTGTTTTGTTGATTGTTCATTTACTAATGAAGCAAATAAAATGTTGAATTAATGTTTTGCTAATTCATTTTTCTACATAGTAGAAGCAAATATATTTGCATTTATTACGCAGTAATAAATGTCATTTCTGATATGTGATAATAATGTTACAAAACTAAACATACCACTGATCAACATTCCTTCAGGAAATGGTACATTTCTGTTGGTAAAGACAGGTGATACATGGGAATGGAAGAGCTATACAGGGTCTACAGGA
>NW_014568282.1:0-512 GCF_000743755.1 Blastocystis sp. subtype 4
TGTTTGATAAACGATACTATTCTCTGGCTCACATCATTCAATATCCAATGCTGATTCCAGTTATGCTTGTATTTACATTGGATTCTTCAGATATGTCTAGGAATGATTATTCCCAACTCTCGAGTTTCATCACTTTGATTCCTTCTAATGTATCAGTTCTCACATTGATTCGTTTATCCTTAACCTTCTTATGCTCTCCTTCAACAGATTCCACTCCTTCGAAACGACTTGTCAAAATCCAATCATCACAATCACCATCATTCTATCTACTCTCACTCATCTCAACTACATATCATCTATCACCTTTCAATTAACACACTTTCAAAACAGAATTCCACTCACTTCCTTATTCTAATCATCAACTTTCATTTCGATACCACAAATCATACTATTCTCTCAAATCATCTCTATCGTTCCAGTTCTTATGAAAATGTATCAACCATTCTACTATCTCATTACACTCAATCGATACAATCATTCATATTATCTATCAACCATTACATTCATTCTCT
>NW_014568281.1:0-525 GCF_000743755.1 Blastocystis sp. subtype 4
ACACTTCACTTCTAGACAGTCTTTCACCTTCTATTCAATGTTTATCCAATCAACATTATCTAAAGATTACAAAGAAGACTACATTCAATGCCAAGAGAGAATCATTCCTCATTCTCTCAGAGTCAACTGTTCTATTCTCTTCTCCTCCATTCTCCAACAATCAACAATATGTTTTTGAACTCTGTTTGAATTCT
The DNA here is from genome assembly GCF_000743755.1 of Blastocystis sp. subtype 4. Taxonomy (NCBI): domain Eukaryota; class Bigyra; order Opalinata; family Blastocystidae; genus Blastocystis; species Blastocystis sp. subtype 4. The sequence continues at coordinate 195 of NW_014568281.1, forward strand.
TCTTCTACTCATATCTATACTCTTCTTATGAGAGATACTGGTACTGGATGGAATCTGGGAACATGGATAGTAATGAGTGATATCAATGATAATACCCTATTTACAGGCTTCATGAAGCCACATACTCAACAGGATTCTTATCAATTTGGTTTGTATTCTCCTATCAATAAGAATGATGTATGGAAGTATTCTGATTCATATCATTCTCTTTGGAATACCAATTCATTCAATCATAATCAATGGATATCAATCATTCTCGGATCTTCTTCTATCAGTTCATACAATACTCAGTACTTCAGGAAATCATTCAATGGAATCACTGGAATGGCTT
>NW_014568280.1:0-525 GCF_000743755.1 Blastocystis sp. subtype 4
CACCTGTAAGCTGTATCCATCTCAAAATCTACCAGGACTTCCATGCTGAATCACAGAATGAGCTTCTTCAGTCAATTCCCAGAATTGTTGTGAGAGTTGTTCTGTTGCAATTAGGAGATCTGCTTCCAGCGATTTTATTACACCAACAACGGCTTGATGATCAGCATGCAGAGAGAGGGCAAAATCATAGGAATTGTCAATCACCTGCTTTTCATCCAGAGCCTACACAATCAATCGCTCTGCTATGTTGCTACTTTCAGTAACGTGCTTTCGAGATTTTCAGTCATTCCTAGGAATGTTTTAGTAATTATTAGGCGTTTCGGCATGAGGGTACCATCGTGCCACTCTTAGGCAGGTTCAATACTACGAATATTGTAGAAACAAACATCCTCGTCAACTTTATAGGGTACATAGAAATAAAATTATAACTGACAGTGGTCATTGGTGCAGAACGAGACAGCATCTGGGAACAGTTGACCTACTCCCTGTTCCTTCTCTTCCTCTTCCTCGGTGAACAACTTCCTT
>NW_014568279.1:0-524 GCF_000743755.1 Blastocystis sp. subtype 4
CCAATCACTTGACACATCACTCTGTATCACCTTCCAATCTGTGTATTCAATCTGGAAAGGGAAATATGTTGAGAACACACTTGATACATAGATCGGTTTGTAATCCTGTTTGTTCATTGTCATGATATCCAACTCCATCTCTCCCAAATCAACAGTCAAAGTGTAACCAGATCCAATACCCCATCCATCACCATATGAATCAGCTCCTTCAAATGTGTAGATTCCATCATTCAAACAGAAATCAGCATAGTAATAGGTTGACTTCACAGGAAACATGGATACAGATCTCAACACAGTTCCTGAAGTTCCTCTTCCTTCATACAGCTTCCATGAATTCTCATTGGGATAAGAGTCAGCGTAGAAACGAACAGTCATCAATCCCTTGCTTCCAGTACATATCGAAACTGATAGAGAGATAGTATCAGTCACATCTCCTCCACTAATCTTAGTAGCAGTGATGGTGTAGGTTTGAGTAGTACTCTCAGAAGTGGCAGTACCTGAGATCCAACCAGTATAAGGATCCA
>NW_014568278.1:0-523 GCF_000743755.1 Blastocystis sp. subtype 4
TGAACTGGTTCTCGGTGCCGATCTGGAGGTTGTAACCGGGTTTCGTCTGGCCGTTACGCATGGCATCCTCCTTCATTCTCATAAAAGTAGCGTCATTGTCCGTTTTGGAATAGGAGTTCCTGTCCTGCAGCGTGTCCAGATGGTTGTCGTATTCCTGCAGCTTGTCCCTGTGCTCTTCCAACTCCTTCAGCTGTTTGCGTTTCTTTTTCAACACAGTCTTTTCCTCTTTCGTGGAGGGTTCAGGAACCTGTTCAAGGACTTGCCGCAATTCTCCCGCCATTTCAGTCAGCATGGCCGGAGTGAATTCTATTTCCTCATTGCTTTCCGATGAGTTCTCCTGAGCGATGACATCGTCTATCTGCCCCAACAGGACATGTATCTTCTTCATCAGACGTTCACGGTTCCGCTCAACCGTTTTTCGCCAGACGAAAGTATACTTGTTGGCTTTGGATTCAATCTTTGTCCCGTCAATGTATTCCACATTCAAACTGATGAAGCCTTTGGAAGAGAGAAGGAGTACGGT
>NW_014568277.1:0-522 GCF_000743755.1 Blastocystis sp. subtype 4
TCTCTTCAAAATGACCTTTCACATAACATCGACTGCATAGATACTCAGGAGGAGGAATCTCATCTTTCCCATGAACAACCTCACCATTTCTATTTATCACTTTCATCTATTCTAAACAAACGATGTTGTTGTAGGAAGAGATGTCTTTGGTAAAGGACGTAAGGAAGAAGAACCTTGAGGAAGAGAATTCATACTACTAACTGTTGAAGGAACATTCGAAGGACCCGATACAATATTCATTTCTCTTCGAGGAGGTCTCTTTCCAAGAGAGTTGATCTTTCGCATAATACCAATTTCCCCATCTTTCAATGGTTCAATTTTGTATAACACCGAAGTATTCTTCATAACAGTAGCGTCATCGAGATACTCTACAACTCTCACTCTTTCAATTTCAAACACATACCATTCTCTCCCGATTCATCTGTTAATGTGAATTTGAAATCCCGTTTCATGTCAATCTTGTTCTTCTCGATTAACCGTTTCTTTAACTCTAACACATTAATATAAGATTCAGGAATGTCA
>NW_014568276.1:0-521 GCF_000743755.1 Blastocystis sp. subtype 4
AAGATAGAGGAGTTCCAGATATGATTCCTGTTGATGAATGGAATGATAGACCAATAGGAAGAGATCCAGAGATAATGGAGAATGACAGATCATCTCCTTGACAGGTTGGTTTGATGATGAAATAGATGTTGTTTTGAATGATGAAGATGGTTTGATTGTAGTTGAGAGATGAAGGAATGAGTTGAATAGTGAATGAAAGAGAGAATGATTGATCACTCACTTCATTGAATGCTTTGATTGTAACTGATTTAGATGATACTGATTGAGAAGGAGTTCCTGAAATGATTCCTGTTGATGAATTGAGTGATAGTCCAACAGGAAGAGATCCTGATGAAACAGTAAATGAAAGACCATCTCCATTGATAGATGGAATGATTGAAACAGGATCATCTCTTGATAGAACATAAGATGATTGAGAATATGAGAATGAAGAGATAGGAGTGATAACAGTGAATGAAAGAACAACAGTTTGAATTGCTGTTCCACTCATTGCTTCGATTGTGACTGATTGAGAAGAGAGT
>NW_014568275.1:0-521 GCF_000743755.1 Blastocystis sp. subtype 4
GTTCTTTCTCTTGCATCTTGTTTGATAAGATGTCTCACAGTTTCTGTATGTTCTTGATCTTGCTCTTCTGGCATATTCTTACATAGTAAGAAAAGAAATGCCTATGACATTTATTCAAACAAGAAAGAATGATGCATTTGTTTTTGATCATCTTAACTATGGATTGTTGGAGTAGTTTTGGAGTAGGTTCAAAATTACAACCTACTCCACAATTCATTCAAAAAGGCTCATAAAAATGCTTGATTATAGGGATTCATTCATTTTGGAGTAGGAGGAGTAGGAAGAGTAGGTTGAAATTTCAATTAGACAAAAGTTTTGATAGAATTCTTCTTAAGAAATAGATAATCCAACCTACTCCAACTACTCCACCTACTCCAACATCAAATAATCCTCATAATTGCGCTTATTTATGGGCTATTTGTAAGGAATTTGGAGTAGGTTTGAAATTTGAGACTACTCCTGAAACCTACTCCTACTATTTGAAGAGAATGGAGACATAGATAGGATAATGGGATGTATAC
>NW_014568274.1:0-521 GCF_000743755.1 Blastocystis sp. subtype 4
CCTACTTCATTCCAATAGAAGTCACCATGAGACACAGTCACACCAACTCGCTCTCGATTGTTACGAGAAGGCTTCTCAATCTCTTCAGCCAGAAGGAAGCTCTGAATTCGCTTCAGAGAAACAGAACACTCAGCCAGACTGTTGATTGTCTATTCATTATTCATTGTGTGTATGCACTCACATCAGGGAACATGACAAGTGGGAACCGTAAGATGTTGAAACTAGGAATAAATCAACTCAATTAGAAGAACAGAGTATTGGATGTGAATGCAATCGAAGTGGTTAAATGACCACCCATGATGACAAACAAAGCAAATGAGATAATGGACACCAAATATGGAGTAGCATCCCAAGCAGAAGAAGAGAGCATTTGCCAATAGACATAGCGACGCAATACACTCACTTCATCACATCGGATTCCCGAAATACGTTGTAAGAATGATCGTTCCCAAGCCTGGAGTTTGATCAGTTTGATTCCCTCTAATGTCTCAGTTGTCACATTGATTCGCTTGTCCTTCACC
>NW_014568273.1:0-519 GCF_000743755.1 Blastocystis sp. subtype 4
ATAGAAATCTGTTCATAATCCTTGTAGAATGAGTATTCTGTTTCAGGATACTCAATACTACTCACAGAAGGACGATTACAAACAAGGAATTGAAGTTCACATAAATCAACTCTATCACCATATGATGAATGATTAGTGAATCGAAGAAGAGGATATCTGTTAGGAGACACAAGATCAAACTGGTTCCATTCATATGGTGTGTAACCAACATTGAATGGAGAGAGAATCATGTTCCAAGAGTCATCAGTTGATACAGATCCTTCAATAGAGAAAGAAGAAGGAGAAAGCTGAGGATAACCATAAGTCCATATTCGATAAGAATTGATGAGTGGAATAGAAGAACTAGAGAAATCAAACATCATTGAACCTGGAAATGAAGAAGTTGATGCATACCAATAATAATCCCAATCAACAGCAGAACTAGGATAGTTGAAGTCAGTAGAAGAGGCAGTAACAGGATAAGGATAAACGAAGCAATTGTTGGTTGAAGTCATTCCAGCCAATAGAGATAAGAATCCA
>NW_014568272.1:0-519 GCF_000743755.1 Blastocystis sp. subtype 4
AGATAAAGTTTGTATTGAAAAATTTGCCGAAATATTAAACGTTAACCTTGAGAATTGGCATATAATTCCTTGTAATGGTTCTCCAATATTTGATGTTACTTATGTCTGTATAATGCGGCATATTAAGTTTAGAGCATTGTTTGATAGGGATAATTTAAAAAAGCCCGAAGTTTGGATGAATAAACAGTATGGATATAAAGAATACTTACAAATATTTCAAAAAAATAAAAATTGTATTTTTACACCGCAACTAAGGACGGAGCGAAGTTTAGAAGACTGCTTTCATGAGGAGGATCAGGAAAAGTATTTTGATTATTATTCTAATCAAAATATTAAAAGAAAAATATCAGCGGAAAAAATAAGGAAAGCGAGTGTTTTTCATATAGAAACGCTTAATAATTTTGAACTACTGTTCAAGGAAATCGGTCTGTTGCCTCTTGACAAGAATAGATAGGCAAATTATAATATAGACACATTCATATGTTGCCAGTTTAGTTGTTATTGGAGGTGACATTATGA
>NW_014568271.1:0-517 GCF_000743755.1 Blastocystis sp. subtype 4
AAATGGAACTCATTCAACTTTTTTGCAGGTTATTCAACTTTTTCTATAGGCTTCGATATTTATGCTTATTCCTATTCTGATGAACAGGATGAAACCATAGCTATTGTGAATGCTACTGATCAGACTGTGACTTCTCGAACAAAGCCTCAGATTCCTATTCCTGTGGCTCTAGCTGGATTCCGTAGATATCGATGGCAAGTTACTGAGGCTAACTCATATTTCTTGAATATTCGATCAATTCATATGGCCTATTGCAAGGATCCCAGATACAATGATCCATACCAGACACCTGATCCCACACCAACTCCAGTTCCAACTTCGACTCTTATTCCAACTAATGCTCCCACAACAGTATTACCAACAACATCTGTTCCTACTATTCCTCCTACAACACCTCCTCCTGCTCCATCTGATTTCGTAGCATCTTCAGATTGGGATTCAATTCCTCTCAATGTCCAATCTCTCATCTTTGATTCAAACAGTTTCCCCGATATGATCGATGTTGATCTCTCCAATT
>NW_014568270.1:0-517 GCF_000743755.1 Blastocystis sp. subtype 4
ACAAAAGGGCAAAAAGAAATGAAAAGAATAAGAAAGCTCTGTGAGAAAAAACGGAATGAAGGATCGAGAACCAATCCTATAAAGCAAAAGTAAGAAGTAAGGGCCAAAGACCGACCCTATGGACCAATACAATGAACCAATGACCAATACTACCACGAATACAAACACTAAAAACCAAGGTTCAAAAGCCAAAACCCACGAACCAACAGTAGTAGGTAATTGACGCATGATACGTATTCTTTCAAACAGACAAACCGTCGCAAACATGGGCCTCCAACTCTGGGTAGCTATACACGCTTAACCCTACCAGACAAAAATGCCACGAAAATGCAGACAAAATGGCAGACAAAGAAGCTCGAAAAGGCAGACATTTTGATCATAATTTGGAACACATATCCAACCCATTTCAACTCAAATCATAGACATGAATGAAGCACAAAAGTTTTGCATCTATTATCATAATGGTCAACAATGTAACACAAATTCTTTGTTGATAATACTCTAGTAATGAAAAGCA
>NW_014568269.1:0-514 GCF_000743755.1 Blastocystis sp. subtype 4
TCCATTTTACCATTTTGAAAGAGTTTTATAAAATTCATGCGTCACCCGTCACTCCGTCACTTTTTCACCCCATGATCAAGCTTATTTATGGGCCTTTTTTAAGGAAAGGTGACGGGTTGATTTAGTCGATTTTCCATTTTCCCCATATCGATCCATTTTGCATTCCTTCTTGGTGTCACCCGTCACTCAATAAATAATCCATTTAAAGAACTAATCATTAGTAATTGTAGGAGATGGTTTCATCTCCTTGTATTTGGTGGATTCGACATTCATACGTATTAGGACAAAACAATGTTCATTATTCACTTTGTAAAGGGCAATATGCTACTTTGTCTCATCCATCCAAAGTAAAAACAATTGCGAACTCAGTTGCAGAGCAACATTTGATCACAGATCAATATCCCATCTTGCCATGGTGTCGATGATATCACTGTTCTCATCAAATGGCTTAAGATCTCGTTTTGTGTTCTTAAATCCTTTCTTGAACAAATTGTTATATGCATTCTCAAACTCT
>NW_014568268.1:0-513 GCF_000743755.1 Blastocystis sp. subtype 4
ATTTCGTAATTAACCGCTCCAGAGAAAATAACAAAGCGGCTGTAGAAAAGCTGACTGACGGACAAAGCGAAGTAGTAGGGAAAGCTAAGTATGTAGTTAGCGGAAGGTATATCCAATTTACAGTAGATAAATCTCTTTTGGGAGACCATGTATCCTTTGAATGCAAGGCGACAGACAATGTTGATCTTTTAGTGGATGTAATGTCACTTTATACTACAGGCGACAGTGCTCCTTATGGAATGCTGAATTATTTATTTGTTAAGTAATCGGTTTTTTTCGAAAAGCAAGTGGCGGAAGTAATAAAAAGGTTTGACCCTGTCGGTTTCGCACCTTCGAAAGTTTTGCCGTCTGTAAATTTTTTGCCGGCCATCTTTCAAAGACTGATGTTTGAAGTTCATATAATAAAAACCCGAAGGCAAAAGTTTTTATAAAACTACCATACAAAAAGAACGGCATCTTTGCCGTTCTTTTTATTATCCAAACAAAGCATTGCGGTTGTTGTGTGGTTGAAAA
>NW_014568267.1:0-513 GCF_000743755.1 Blastocystis sp. subtype 4
TCTAGTCTTGAACAAACACATTATCGTTGCTTCAATTGATTCATTTCATATTGCAATTCATCTGCTGAAGGACTGATTGTCATTCCTCCATATCCATCCTTTGCCCATCCTTCCACCTCTTGTGCCATACCTACAAACATGTTCTATTCTTCATTCATCCTTTCATTCATTACCGTGATATCATCCCAACAAATGTTCAAAAGGGAGCTTTCAGCACAGATATGTTTCTGGAGACGATCATGAATCTTCTTCAATGGTTTGGCTATCTTTCCTAGCGAAGCTGATCGGCCAAATGAAGCTTTGTTAATCACATACTGTAACTCCCAGAGCTTGTCGTGTTGCTAATACAAAGTCCACATACTTCGGGAAGGCATAATGAATCATACTCAAACAATAACTATCTCTTGCCTAATCTCACATTCTCATTCTCATACTCACTTTCATATACTGACTCTCACATTCCTTCTCGAATGTATCCAACAGAGGCATACGACGACTCTTCAGAGACATACT
>NW_014568266.1:0-513 GCF_000743755.1 Blastocystis sp. subtype 4
GAGTAATGAATGATGAGAATGATATCCCCGTGATTGTATTCAGTAATATTGAATAGGAATGAAGAGATGATAGTAGAATATAGTAGAATAGTGAGATATAAATGAAAGTGAATGTTGATTGAAATGAATGAAATGGGCTAATGTGGAATGGCGTAATTGGGGATCCGAATTGTCGTAAGAATGATGAGATATGATTAGAATTGATGTGAGTAAGTATGTGATTTAGTGATGAATGGAGATAGAGTTGTGGTATTGAATAATCAGCCATTGATGAATTGAATTGATTCCCGTGAATCAGTTTTAGGTATAATCCAATAGAAAGATCAATAGATCAGATTTGAATAGGATAAATGAGTGATGATAAGAGAGTGAAAGTAGATAATGTTGAATCAATATCAAAGAAGATGAATGGAATAGAGTGGAGAATGAAGTGGAAAGAGTACTTGAAAGAGAGTGTATTGAATGATAATAAGAATTGTATGTTGAATTTGAATGTTGATAAAGGAGAAATGA
>NW_014568265.1:0-513 GCF_000743755.1 Blastocystis sp. subtype 4
CGAAGCCAGAATGGACCAGATAGCGAAGTGGGACTTGGACTCATCTTCTGTCAACGAACCACCCTTCAATCCAGCGACGATCATATCAGCATCATTCCAGTGACCAGGTCCAGCATATTCAGCCCACTTAGTCTCATTACCGAATTTGTCCATAATCTTCTTGATGGTATTCCATTCACACCGAATATCACCCCAATTTCTCCACAGATTGCAATTGGGAGGAAGCTTTGCATAATCCATATCCGCATCATAAGCAGGCCATGAGCAAGAATACACAATCTTACGACCAGTTTCATTCAGGAAACGAGTCATTGCAGGGTAAGCATCAGATTGATCAAGAAGTTCTGAATAACATCCATCCATCTTCAAGTAATCCACTTCCCATTCAGCAAAGGTCTTGGCATCTTCAAGCAGATGGCCTTCAGAACCAGTATAACCTCCACAAGTCTTAGTTCCGTAATCGTTGTAGATTCCTAGTTTCACTCCCTTCGAATGGGCATAGTCAGCAAGCCA
>NW_014568264.1:0-512 GCF_000743755.1 Blastocystis sp. subtype 4
TTTTACATCTATTATCATAATGGTCAACAATGGATAAGAATAAGAACAAGAATATTGTCGTTTATTTTCTAGCAACGCCTTACGGCTGACTAATAATGTTTGAACTATGAACATAAGTTTTGCATATCATAATGGTCAACAATGACTAACAATGTATCACAAATAATTTGTTGTTAAAGTAAATGCATTACTCAATAATCATTCAAGGTAAACCATCAAATGGATCATTCACATGGGACAATCCTTATCGTTTTAAAAATCCATACATTACTATGATCAAAGTACTATTAACGCCTACTTCTACTGCACTATTTTCAAACATTCATCAAACCAATATTGTATCTAATGATAAAGGAGAATCTGTAGTATTTGAGAAAGGATATTATACTCTAGCTGACATAATCGCTATGCTCAATCAAATGCAATATACTGAATATTCAATATCAAATGCAGTTTCAAGTTTTGGATGTTTCCATATACAATCATCATGTTCAGTTGATTTCTCACAAGCA
>NW_014568263.1:0-511 GCF_000743755.1 Blastocystis sp. subtype 4
GTTGAAATTTCAATTAGACAAAAAGTTTTGGTAGAATTCTTCTTAAGAAATAGAAAAACCAACCTACTCCACCTACTCCACCTACTCCAACATCAAATATTCCTCAAAATGAATCTATTTTATGGGCTATTCTAAAGAATGTTGGAGTAGGTTTGAAATTTGAGACTACTCCTGAAACCTACTCCAAGCTACTCCCTATCAATATGTTTTCGATTATACTAAACCCTTATATCCGTTTTTCTATTCAGTTATATGAACAATGCCAAAGTGAATTAGTATGCATTTTAAGCATTCTGTTCTTCTTCATCCCACATTTTGATCACATTAATAAGGTTGAATAGTTGTTTGTAAGTGAGTTTGCCAAGATGATCAAGGAAGTAAAGTTGATGTCCATCAGTGTATTTGGTAATTTTAGGTCCTATCTTCTTAATCATATTCAGTTGATGTGCATTACACCAGCAGAGATTGGTAAGATGCAAATCAGTTCTGTCACCATTGAGAATAGCAACAT
>NW_014568262.1:0-511 GCF_000743755.1 Blastocystis sp. subtype 4
ATCGAGATAACATGCCTGATGGACAACCATCAATTGATACTCTCGCTACTGGTAGTTACACTTCCTCTGATTATCATGGAGTCATTCGTTCTGCTTCTGAAGTGAGTATATCGAATGTGTTGTCTGTTGAAGTCCATTTCACAGATTCAAATCATGAAGAGATCATTCAATTCAATGGATTCTTATCTCTATTGGCTGGAATGAACTCAACCAACAATTGCTTCGTTTATCCTTATAATGTTACTGCCTCTTCTACTGACTTCGATGATCCTAGTTATATTGTTGATTGGGGTTATCGTTCAGCTGCATACTCCTGGAATCTACCGAGTTCGATGATGTTTGATTTCTCTGGTTCTTCTATTCCATTCATCAATTCTTATCGATTATGGATTGATGATGATAGTATCTATTATCCTTCTTCATTCTCTATTGAAGGATCTGTATCAACTGATGACTCTTGGAACATGATTCTCTCTCCATCCAATGTTGGTTACACATCAATTGAATGGAA
>NW_014568261.1:0-510 GCF_000743755.1 Blastocystis sp. subtype 4
ATAGAAATCTGTTCATAATCCTTGTAGAATGAGTATTCTGTTTCAGGATACTCAATACTACTCACAGAAGGACGATTACAAACAAGGAATTGAAGTTCATTCAAAACGACACCATTACTATAAGAAGAATGAGCAGTGAATCGAAGAAAAGAAAACTTGGAAGGAAAAGAAACAAGATCAAACTGGTTCCAGCCATTTCGTTTGAAAACAACTTTAGAAGAAGAGAAGATCTTGTTCCAAGAGGTATTAGTTGATTCAGATCCTTCAATAGAGAAAGAAGAAATAGATAAATCCAACCCATATATTCGATAAGAATTGATGAGTGGAATAGAAGAACTAGAGAAATCAAAAACAATTGAAATCGGTAGATTCAGAATATGACCTGAGCTATAGTCCCAATCAACAGCACCTCTAGGATAGTTGAAGTCAGTAGAAGAGGCAGTAACAGGATAAGGATAAACGAAGCAATTGTTGGTTGAAGTCATTCCAGCCAATAGAGATAAGAATCCA
>NW_014568260.1:0-509 GCF_000743755.1 Blastocystis sp. subtype 4
AGTCCATGAAGAAGTGACCACTTGAACAGTTTCCTTCTGTTAGATTCACTTTATTTGTCATTCCAGTCTTCTCAACAAACTCAATACAACTCCCTCCAATCAAGAATAAACCCATAATCAAGCTAAATCATGCTATTTGAAGGATTATTTGGAGGGGATTCCATCATTCTACTCTTTCCAAAGTGAAAGAAACATTACTATCGCTTATCAGCTGATTCAACACTATTTGAATGGTTAAACCTTCCATTACACTCAGCTGGATGTAGATGTAGATGTTTGAAACGATTGATACTACTTCATCATGACCATCACACACATCAAACTGAACCGAACGCAAATCACTCATACGAACTCCTGGCATGTTCAAATGACTAAACGAACACACATTGTTCAATCCTATTGTTGAGTACATCATACAATCCACTAATGGACTTGTTTCAAATGATATCATCTGCTTTACCAGATTACTGTAGATTCGAATCCAGTTCAATCCATTTGATAGATCTACT
>NW_014568259.1:0-541 GCF_000743755.1 Blastocystis sp. subtype 4
TTCCACCTTTTTAAGAGGAACTGTAGTTAATGGATTACCATTCACCTTATAAGGAGACAATCGAAAAGGATAAGAAACAGGATTATGTCTCCAACAACAATAATGAACAATTGGAGAAAGAAGAATTTGCTTCCTATCCACATTGTATATCGAAGAGAGAGTATTGATCAAGAGAAGTCCAAAGAAAGAAAGAACAAATAACATTGAAACACAATTTGATAATTGTATTCACTATTATTGAAACAAACATGATTATTCAATATCAGTATTCAATCTAGTGTATCTTCTAATAGATCAAACCAATTCATATCAATTACATCTGTTTTCGAATAATATGAATGATACAGAATAGACACAAAACAACAACAATAAGACAAAGAATCAATAGTTCAGTGACAAAGGGATGAACTCTTCTCCATATTGTCATTGTTATTGTTTCATTCAAACCAGTCAAACACTCTCGATGGATTGAATACTCTCTTCCATCCATATCAATATGACAAGTCACTTGACATCCATCTTCTCCTAATCTACTCACATA
>NW_014568258.1:0-508 GCF_000743755.1 Blastocystis sp. subtype 4
ATTTGAAGAGGTGTGAAGTACTTTGATGTATGTAATGAAATGATTATTGAATCGATAAGGATTGTTCCAAATGAATGATCTATTAGATGATTAGTCTTGAATGATTATTGATTAATACATCTTAATGAATGAAGAATGAACACATTCATGATGTGACGAGAATTATGAAGAATAGTTGTGTATCTTCTACATACCCTGTTACCATCCACCTACATACGATTAGAATATACTAAAACAATTCGTTTATTCACCCCAATGCAGCTCGTAATGATGAGCATAGCCTTCCATTTTCTTCACATTTCGCTTTATTGCTATTAAGGATTGAAGATTCATTTTGGCGACATACTTGGTTGTGCATGATTAGCATTAACTGCTCATCTCTATCGTTCTAAGATGATTTAGGTATTGCTAATACCAGCAAAGACATTGAAGTTCCTCATTATGATTATTGACGAAACGAAGAATCAAATCACCTCTTAGTATGAGCATTATACACAATCACATTGAT
>NW_014568257.1:0-507 GCF_000743755.1 Blastocystis sp. subtype 4
TATGGTTTCATCCTGTTCATCAGAATAGGAATAAGCATAAATATCGAAGCCTATAGAAAAAGTTGAATAACCTGCAAAAAAGTTGAATGAGTTCCATTTGCTTCCTTCCAGATTCTCAACAGTCCATTCAATATAGGTTCCAATTCTATTGAGCAGTTCACCATAAGTGTAAGGATCCAGATCCATGATATCAGCAAGAGTACCTACCAGTTCAGTAGAGGTGATAGAAGAATAAGAATCAACAACAGTAGAACAATCTTCAACTCCAAATACTCCAGTAGAATCAAACACAACAGGATCAGAAGAAGAACCACTCAAAGGACGATGAATCTCGAAACTGAATACATTATTACCTTCCTCAATTCCAGATGTTGCCAGAATCACATGGAACTTCGAGAACACATTAGGATCATGATCAGTGATTGATAGACTCAAAGAATCGAAATCATCTTCAAGATTGAATCGAGCAACCAGATTTCCATTCAGATAGGCAGCCACTCCTCCAGA
>NW_014568256.1:0-507 GCF_000743755.1 Blastocystis sp. subtype 4
CTTCTTCTTGTTGTGTCTCTAGAACTCATTCACTCCTCTTTCACCTACTCTCTTGTTCTTGATAGCAACATCCACATGAAGAGTCTCTCCTTCCTGAAGGGAATAGTCTTGTTCCTCTTCGTCTGACAGATCCTCCGGTTCATCCAGATACTTCTTGTACTCTTGCAGAGCAATCTTGAAGTCCAAAGCTTCGGATCTCTCCTGGAAACCAATACCAATGTATGCCTTCTTGCGGTCCTTCTCAATTCTCATCACGAAATAACGAGACGAATCCAACACAGGCTCAATCACAGATGGACCATCATCTCGAATCATAGTAGAAGCAAAAATCTTCTTCTTATCATCCACCAGCTCAATATAGCAAGTCTTTCCACGCAAAACCACATTCAAGGTTCCAAACCAAATCTGGTTTGTCCAACCGGCTGCACGGTATCCCATACCAGTGTTTCTTGGGGGAATCTTGTATACATAGCATCGACGGATGTGACAGAGGTTCTGCTCGAAAAT
>NW_014568255.1:0-507 GCF_000743755.1 Blastocystis sp. subtype 4
ATAACCAAAGAGAATGAAACCAAAAGAAGACACTTGGGATCCTGTCAGAATGTTGAATGAGTTCCATTTGCTTCCTTCCAGATTCTCAACAGCCCATTCGATGTAGGTTCCAATCGTGTTTAGGAATTGACCTGTTGTGTAAGGATCCAGATCCATGATATCATGAATATCACCAGATAGAAGAGATGTTGAATCTAGTTGAATGAAAGAATCAACAACAGTAGAACAGTCTTCAACTCCAAATACTCCAGTAGCATCAAACACAACAGGATCAGAAGAAGAACCACTCAAACTACGATGAATCTCGAAACTGAATACATTAATGCCTTCCTGAATTCCAGATGTTGACAGAATCACATGGAACTTCGAGAACACACTAGCATCATGAACAGCAAGAGATTTCGTATTGGAATCGAAGTCTTCAGCCAGATTGAATCGAGCAACCAGATTTCCATTCAGATAGGCAGCCACTCCTCCAGAATACTTCACTCGAACATTCAACACTTG
>NW_014568254.1:0-506 GCF_000743755.1 Blastocystis sp. subtype 4
AATAATGCGTACATGAGACTAAATATCCACATTCTTTGATTTGTAACACTGTTCATGATCTCAGTTTGTATTCATGAGTGTTGCTGATATCTTTGGTGTAGATTTAGGAACAACAAACTCAGCTGCTGGAATTGTTAGAAATGGGAGAGTAGTATTGGTAGCGGATAGACAAGGAAAGCATACAATTGCATCGTATGTTGCGTATCCTCGAAATGGAAGACCTGCTTTTTCTGTTGGTAATCTCGCCAGACAGAGACTTAGGACTAATCCAGTAGGCGTGATATATGATTGCAAACGATTGATCGGAATGAATTACAATGATCCCATTGTTGAGAAAATGAAGAAGTATGTTCCGTTTCAAATCCTTGACGATGGTAACAACAAACCTCTAGTGTGTGAGACAAAACGATAAGGAGATCCGAAAGTATCCTGAAGAAATTGGTGCTTCAATTCTTCAAGAGTTACAAAAGTTGATATCTGAATTTGCTGGATTTGATATGCGTAAA
>NW_014568253.1:0-506 GCF_000743755.1 Blastocystis sp. subtype 4
AATTGTAGTGATGTTTGAATTGATGTACAGTAGTGAGAATGTCTTCTGAATATCAGTGAATGGCTTCAATACACTCGATTTCTCCTATCTGTATCTGATATCTCAACAATAAATATCAGTAATGGTACAATCATCTTCATCAATTCAAATTCATCACAATCCTTAGCTTCTACACCCTTTTTCTCGTTCAATCATTCTCATCTGTCTCACCTTCAAATGTTCAAACTTATCAAACATGTTGTTAATCACTCACCAATTTGACTTGAAATGGTAAAGTGATCCTTCCATCTTCTTGCCATTTCCCTGTATAGCTACCCAGAGTTGGAGGCCCATGTTTGCGACTTTGCCTGGCTAAAAAATGTTACATACGTCAATTACCTACTACGCATCTCCTAATCTCTCTTGATGGAATCTGGTTCCATGAGAATACTTACCAACAGCTGAATACATAAGATGAGCATTGTGAAGGAATACAGTGATTCCAGCTTGTTCTTGACGATGATTAC
>NW_014568252.1:0-506 GCF_000743755.1 Blastocystis sp. subtype 4
AGAGAAGCACATTCAGTTCGCTGAGAACTCTCCCTATGGAGGTGGTCGTCCTGGACGTGTGGCTAGAAGAAATGGAAAGAACACCACTGAGGAATAAGGGTTGAATACGTTGGGTCTCAGTATCATGTGTGTTGGACCAAATAAAACATCTGATTTCACAGCTAGGATTCAACGAAAAGACTCGCCCTTATCAGAGCCACTAAACTACAAATGTAATGAAACAAACATTCTCTAATCTTTATTACAGTTCCTCGTTCTCGGAATGCTCAACCACAATACGGTTCTTTTCTACGAACTCCTTCAAAGAATCGAGGGTTCTTTCTCCCTCAAAGTCAATAACACTCTTTCCCTCACCTCCAGCCTTGAAGAACTTCAGAGTAGGGAAGCCACGAATGTTGATATCCTCTACCTCGTTAGCAGTAGCATCCATCTCAGCAATGATCACATCAGGATCATCCTTATAGGCTTCAGCCAACTCTACATAGGTGGGAGCCAGAGCCTTGCAG
>NW_014568251.1:0-505 GCF_000743755.1 Blastocystis sp. subtype 4
TATGGTTTCATCCTGTTCATCAGAATAGGAATAAGCATAAATATCGAAGCCTATAGAAAAAGTTGAATAACCTGCAAAAAAGTTGAATGAGTTCCATTTACTTCCAACAAGATTCTCAACAGTCCATTCAATATAGGCTCCAATTCTATTGAGCAGTTCACCATAAGTGTAAGGATCCAGATCCATGATATCAACAACAGTACCTACCAGTTCAGTAGAGGTGATAGAAGAATAAGAATCAACAACAGTAGAACAGTCTTCAACTCCAAATACTCCAGTAGCATCAAATACAACAGGATCAGAAGAAGAACCACTCAAACCACGATGAATCTCGAAACTGAATACATTAGTACCTTCCTCAATTCCAGATGTTGACAGAATCACATGGAACTTCGAGAACACAGTTGCATCATGATCAGTGATTGATAGACTCAAAGAATCGAAATCATCTTCAAGATTGAATCGAGCAACCAGATTTCCATTCAGATAAGCAGCCACTCCTCCA
>NW_014568250.1:0-505 GCF_000743755.1 Blastocystis sp. subtype 4
ATTGATTTTTCACCAGGTGCTCGGAAAACGTTTTTGTGACTATTTGTCTGGAGTACGGGTAGAAAAATGCTGTGAACTTCTCAGCCGTACTGATCTTTCGGTAAAGGAGATCGGATGTCGCTGCGGGTTTGCAAATCCTGCCAACTTTCTGACGATTTTCCGTCGGATAAAAGGGGTAACGCCTTTGCAGTATCGGAAAAATCAGAAAAAATGATCAAAGAGCCCCGAAGGCGCAGACCGCCTGCGGGACTCTTTGATTTTTGCGAAACAAACCTGAAAATATAAACAAATCGATAATGCACGGCAAAAATAAAACGGTAAGGTAAATTTTAAAGCGGTTTGCACGTAGTCGCAACGGCTTTGACAGACTTCATAGGTTGCGGAACTGATTGGGAGTAAGCCCTGTGACCTGGCGAAATGCACGGATAAAGGCGGAAACATCTTCGTATCCTACACGTTCGGCGATCTCTTCGACACTGGAATCGGTCGATTTAAGAAAATTCTG
>NW_014568249.1:0-494 GCF_000743755.1 Blastocystis sp. subtype 4
ACATTAATCAACTAGTATCTTTACCCCTTAATCCCAACTGCTTTATATCCACTCCATCAATCATCATTTTGTACTTCAGTCTATTGTTCAATCCTCAATACAATCCATCTTCATTCTAATAGTAGACATCATGAGACACAATTAACCAAATCACTCTCAATTGTTTCAGAAGGCTTCTCAATCTCTTCACCAGAATGAAGCTCACAATTGACTTCAAAGAGAATACTCAATCAGACTGTAGATAGTCTATTCATCACTCATTTTGTATTCACTCACATCAGGAAACATGAGAAGTGGGAATTGTATGATATTCACATATAACTGAATCAAATAGAGTAGAATAACAGTATTCAATGTGAATGATTCATATTATCTGGTTGTTACAATCGAACTGCTTAAATGACAACGCATAATCACAAACAAAGCAAATGAGGTAATGGACACCAATATGGAGTAGTATCCCGATCAGAAGAAGGATCAGTGACACAGTGTTT
>NW_014568248.1:0-504 GCF_000743755.1 Blastocystis sp. subtype 4
TTTAGCCTCTATTACAGTAACAACAGCTCCTGCGCCCACACTAACCACAAAATCTTTTAATCCTGCTAAAGCTGAACTTATAATGCTTGGCTTTTTCTTGCTGTCAATCTTCTCTTTAATTTCACCAACCAATTCTAAAGCCGTACTTTTATCTTCTGGAGTCATTTCAGCACTATTAATTGCAGTCTTTATTTCAGAGACACTATCACTTGCCAAAGAATAATTAAAATCAGCTTTATTATTTACTCCTGAGACTATCTGTGAATTAGATATTGATGCATTTATTACATTTGTAGCTCCGTAATAATTATTCACGGTCTGTGGAATATCCTTTGCGAAAGCCTTTTCTTGTTCAGTAAATTTTAAATCTTCGCCCAAAATTCCCATTTCTTCTAATTTCAATGTCCACTGTAACAAGGTGTCCTTTACATGTTCGATTATTTCCTTAATGCAACTCTTGTCAATAAACAAAGCAAATCGCATCTGCATAGGGACATCAAATAA
>NW_014568247.1:0-563 GCF_000743755.1 Blastocystis sp. subtype 4
TTAAGTAGAATTGATTGATTAAATTGATTCTAGTTTATCTTCCTCCGAACTTCTGGATCAATACTGCTAATTGTATCACAGCTGATCAATCCCTTCATTTAAACGTATCACTCCTGAATTCTAAATACAATGTCTTCAATATGACTATATGCAGAAGGATTAGTCCAGGGCTAGATTCGATTGCTGAAGTGTTGGGACAGCATAATGTAGTGACTATTGATTGTCGAATCTCAGATAAGATTATTGGTTCTAATTCAAATATTCACACATTACAACAAAATGGAATCATTTCATACTTCGAATCATATAAGGATTATACACGATACATGTATCGAATTCTTCTCAATCCATCAATTGAACTTCAAAGAGTCATTCATCATAACAAACGAGTATTATTCACTCGAAAGTATGTTATTGGAGTTCAAATTCGAATGGGAGGATGTTTGGCTGATTTCCATGAGAGGTCTCAAATGATGACAATGAGTCAATTGAGAGCTCTTCCTCATACAATCGTGACAATGATGCGAAATTGGAACTACAATTCAAACAACACAGTGATCTAT
>NW_014568246.1:0-500 GCF_000743755.1 Blastocystis sp. subtype 4
CATCTTATAATACCATTGTTCTGAATGATTGATAGAAGGACGACGAACATACACATTATGAACATTTCCTTGATAACCATCATATCTTCCTTTCACAACCATCTCTTGCTCACCTTCAGGAAGCATGTAGTACATGTAATAATATGAACCAGACATCCAATAGGTAGAGGTGGAATAGAATGAAACATCAAATCGATCAACATTGAGACAGAGATAATGAATCCAATCTTGACTGGCAGGATGAGAATGAGCTGATTGAATCTCATACACAATGTTATCATTGGATGAATCACGAATTCTGAAATACTCATTCTGAGGACTAGTCTTGTAAGTTCGAACAATCTTATAGAATGTTCCAGAACACTCAGTGAATGTGATAGTCAAGACTCCAGTAGCAGCAGGAGTAGTAATAGCAGAAGAAATGGTGTATGTTTGAGTACCAGTTACAGTTGATATTCCTGAAATCTTACAAGTATTAGGATCCAGAGATACTCCATCAG